>NW_026290958.1:230000-252641 GCF_023373465.1 Oncorhynchus keta | reverse complement strand
CAGCACAGAAGTGACAGCCCCTGGAGACAGTAGACTACAGCCACTCAACCACTGCCGAGCTGTGTTCAACTTAGTCAACTTGAACTGGTTACACAACACTCTGGATAATAATCCTACATTATGTGTCATTCTATAATACATAGAATCGATAGATCGAACCAACATAGCATAAAGCCCATTAGAAATCCCTGCATCAGTCCGTTAACCAGTTTGGATTGGAGGGCAACAGTGGGAGGCTTTGAAAACTCTTCCCCTCTTCCATTACCTCTCTCCTTCTCCACATATTCTCTCCATATGAAACTCAAAACATTTCACTCTTTCAGAAATCTTTCTCTTTCCCCTTTAATGGTTGCCGGGGCAACGTCGGCCATCTTGCCATGGCCGGTGCACATCAGAGACGCAGAGAGAGAGAGAGAGACAGACAGAGACAGAGACACAGAGAGAGAGACAGAGAGAGACAGAGACAGAGACACAGAGAGAGAGACAGAGACAGAGACAGAGACACAGAGAGAGACAGAGACAGAGACAGAGACAGAGACAGAGAGAGAGAGAGACAGAGACAGAGACAGAGAGAGAGAGAGAGAGAGAGACAGAGAGAGAGAGAGAGAGAGAGAGAGAGAGAGAGAGAGAGAGAGAGAGAGAGAGAGAGAGAGACAGAGAGACAGAGAGACAGAGAGACAGAGAGACAGACGCCGTCTTAGCTTGTCCCAAAAACACAAGCTTAATACATATTATAGAATCAGAAAAAGTGTCAATTCAGGAATGTTTATTACCTGTATTCAACTGACATGTTGTATATTGGTTCATTCATTCATTTAAAGATGAGAAAATAGCCTAAAATATTGTTTAAGTGGTTTGTCCAGTCCAGTCCAGTCCAGTCCAGTCCAGTGGTTTGTCCAGTCCAGTGGTTTGTCCAGTCCAGTGGTTTGTCCAGTCCAGTCCAGTGGTTTGTCCAGTGTTTTGTCTAGTCCAGTCCAGAGGTTTGTCCAGTCCAGAGGTTTGTCCAGTCCAGTGGTTTGTCCAGTCCAGTCCAGTGGTTTGTCCAGTCCAGTGGTTTGTCTAGTCCAGTCCAGTGGTTTGTCCAGTCCAGTCCAGTGGTTTGTCTCGTCCAGTCCAGTCCAGTGGTTTGTCCAGTCCAGTGGTTTGTCTCATCCAGTCCAGTGGTTTGTCCAGTCCAGTCCAGTGGTTTGTCCAGTCCAGTGGTTTGTCCAGTCCAGTGGTTTGTCCAGTCCAGTCCAGTGGTTTGTCCAGTCCAGTCCAGTGGTTTGTCCAGTCCAGTGGTTTGTCCAGTCCAGTCCAGTGGTTTGTCCAGTCCAGTGGTTCATCCAGTCCAGTGGTTTGTCCAGTCCAGTGGTTTGTCTCGTCCAGTCCAGTGGTTTGTCCAGTCCAGTCCAGTGGTTTGTCCAGTCCAGTGGTTTGTCTCATCCAGTCCAGTGGTTTGTCCAGTCCAGTCCAGTGGTTTGTCCAGTCCAGTGGTTTGTCCAGTCCAATCCAATGGTTTGCCCAGTCCAGTGGTTTGTCTAGTCCAGTGGTTTGTCCAGTCCAGTCCAGTGGTTTGTCCAGTCCAGTCCAATGGTTTGTCTAGTCCAGTGGTTTGTCCAGTCCAGTCCAGTGGTTTGTCCAGTCCAGTGGTTTGTCCAGTCCAGTGGTTTGTCCAGTCCAGTGGTTTGTCCAGTCCAGTCCAGTGGTTTGTCCAGTCCAGTCCAGTGGTGTGTCCAGTCCAGTGGTTTGTCCAGTCCAGTTGTGTGTCTAGTCCAGTGGTTTGTCTAGTCCAGTCCAGTTGTGTGTCTAGTCCAGTCCAGTTGTGTGTCTAGTCCAGTCCAGTTGTGTGTCTAGTCCAGTCCAGTGGTTTGTCCAGTCCAGTGGTTTGTCCAGTCCAGTCCAGTGGTTTGTCTAGTCCAGTCCAGTGGTTTGTCCAGTCCAGTGGTTTGTCCAGTCCAGTCCAGTGTCTAGTCCAGTGGTTTGTCCAGTCCAGTTGTGTGTCTAGTTCAGTCCAGTGGTTTGACCAGTCCAACCTCTACCACCCCTCCTCTAATTGTAGTAAACTAATGGACAACACTACTTAGGTTTCTACATTCTTTCTAAATTTACAGATACAATAATTGTCTTTAGTTTGTTTTTAATCCCATCAACCATCAATTTATCTCAATTGAAATGATTTCCTTATATGAACTGTAACTCAGTAAAAAATCATTTAAAATTGTTGTAATGTTATATAATGTTAGATCAGAATGTACATGAAAAACAGATGAATATCCCTGTTGTCGTCTGAGCCCATTCTGATTGGAGGAACTCTCTGATATTGGAAGTTGTGTGTGGTGGGTGTTTCCTAACTCGTCCATTCAGACAACTTTAATGTATATTCTTCTGTCCTGACGATGTGTATCGCTTGTCCCGGACAAGAAGACGAGCGTTAATGTGGAGCCCTGCTCATACCGGCCTGTCCTCTCTGCGTCTATCTCATCACCACAGTCCCCCGGCCTGTCCTCTCTGCATCGATCTCATCACCACAGTCCCACGGCCTGTCCTCTCTGCGTCTATCTCATCACCACAGTCCCACGGCCTGTCCTCTCTGCGTCTATCTCATCACCACAGTCCCACGGCCTGTCCTCTCTGCATCGATCTCATCACCACAGTCCCACGGCCTGTCCTCTCTGCGTCTATCTCATCACCACAGTCCCACGGCCTGTCCTCTCTGCGTCTATCTCATCACCACAGTCCCACGGCCTGTCCTCTCTGCGTCTATCTCATCACCACAGTCCCACGGCCTGTCCTCTCTGCATCTATCTCATCACCACAGTCCCACGGCCTGTCCTCTCTGCATCTATCTCATCACCACAGTCCCACGGCCTGTCCTCTCTGCATCTATCTCATCACCACAGTCCCACGGCCTGTCCTCTCTGCATCTATCTCATCACCACAGTCCCGGCCTGTCCTCTCTGCATCTATCTCATCACCACAGTCCCACGCCTGTCCTCTCTGCATCTATCTCATCACCACAGTCCCACGGCCTGTCCTCTCTGCATCTATCTCATCACCACAGTCCCACGGCCTGTCCTCTCTGCATCTATCTCATCACCACAGTCCCACGGCCTGTCCTCTCTGCATCTATCTCATCACCACAGTCCCACGGCCTGTCCTCTCTGCATCTATCTCATCACCACAGTCCCACGGCCTGTCCTCTCTGCATCTATCTCATCACCACAGTCCCACGGCCTGTCCTCTCTGCATCTATCTCATCACCACAGTCCCACGGCCTGTCCTCTCTGCATCTATCTCATCACCACAGTCCCACGGCCTGTCCTCTCTGCATCTATCTCATCACCACAGTCCCCCGGCCTGATCTGAAACCGCTGCACCTGGGTGGATCTGAAACCGCTGCACCTGGGTGGATCTGAAACCGCTGCACCTGGGTGCCTCGGAGACACACTCCACATCCAGGGACATGTGTGCGTGCGTGCGTGTGTACTCCAGTAGAAGAGTAAGGTAATATCCTACGACAGTCGGCTCACAGATGTTTTCTGAAACGTCTTGTTCCTATAAAACAAGACACAGCGAGACAGGATCTCCAACAGCCTACTGGAGAAGTGATACTGCTGCTCTGAGTAGGTGCAACAAAAACTAGTCTTGTCAAGCCATACAGACCTACAGACATACAGGCATACAGACATACAGACATACAGACCTACAGACCTACAGACCTACAGACATACAGACATACAGACCTACAGACATACAGACATACAGACATACAGACATACAGACATACAGACATACAGGCATACAGACATACAGACATACAGACATACAGACATACAGACCCACGCACGCATATATATTATATATTATTATATTACCTACAGACCTACAGACATACAGGCATACAGACATACAGACATACAGACATACAGACCTACAGACCTACAGACCGCTGAAAGACTTGAAAGCAGTAACCGACAGGGAAAGCAGTAACCAACAGGGAAAGCAGTAACCGACAGGGAAAGCAGTAACCGACAGGGAAAGCAGTAACCGACAGGGAAAGCAGTAACCAACAGGGAAAGCAGTAACCAACAGGGAAAGCAGTAACCAACAGGGAAAGCAGTAACCAACAGGGAAAGCAGTAACCAACAGGGAAAGCAGTAACCTACAGGGAAAGCAGTAACCGACAGGGAAAGCAGTAACCGACAGGGAAAGCAGTAACCGACAGGGAAAGCAGTAACCGACAGGGAAAGCAGTAACCAACAGGGAAAGCAGTAACCAACAGGGAAAGCAGTAACCAACAGGGAAAGCAGTAACCGACAGGGAAAGCAGTAACCGACAGGGAAAGCAGTAACCGACAGGGAAAGCAGTAACCAACAGGGAAAGCAGTAACCGACAGGGAAAGCAGTAACCAACAGGGAAAGCAGTAACCTACAGGGAAAGCAGTAACCTACAGGGAAAGCAGTAACCTACAGGGAAAGCAGTAACCAACAGGGAAAGCAGTAACCTACAGGGAAAGCAGTAACCTACAGGGAAAGCAGTAACCTACAGGGAAAGCAGTAACCGACAGGGAAAGCAGTAACCACAGGGAAAGCAGTAACCTACAGGGAAAGCAGTAACAGGGAAAGCAGTAACCACAGGGAAAGCAGTAACCTACAGGGAAAGCAGTAACCTACAGGGAAAGCAGTAACCGACAGGGAAAGCAGTAACCAACAGGGAAAGCAGTAACCTACAGGGAAAGCAGTAACCAACAGGGAAAGCAGAAACCGACAGGGAAAGCAGTAACCAACAGTAACCAACAGGGAAAGCAGTAACCAACAGGGAAAGCAGTAACCGACAGGGAAAGCAGTAACCAACAGTAACCAACAGGGAAAGCAGTAACCAACAGGGAAAGCAGTAACCGACAGGGAAAGCAGTAACCAACAGGGAAAGCAGTAACCAACAGGGAAAGCAGTAACCGACAGGGAAAGCAGTAACCAACAGTAACCAACAGGGAAAGCAGTAACCGACAGGGAAAGCAGTAACCGACAGGGAAAGCAGTAACCGACAGGGAATGCAGTAACCGACAGGGAAAGCAGTAACCGACAGGGAAAGCAGTAACCGACAGGGAAAGCAGTAACCGACAGGGAAAGCAGTAACCGACAGGGAAAGCAGTAACCGACAGGGAAAGCAGTAACCGACAGGGAAAGCAGTAACCGACAGGGAAAGCAGTAACCGACAGGGAAAGCAGTAACCGACAGGGAAAGCAGTAACCGACAGGAAAGCAGTAACCAGTAACCAGGGAAAGCAGTAACCGACAGGGAAAGCAGTAACCGACAGGGAAAGCAGTAACCGACAGGGAAAGCAGTAACCGACAGGGAAAGCAGTAACCAACAGGGAAAGCAGTAACCAACAGGGAAAGCAGTAACCTACAGGGAAAGCAGTAACCTACAGGGAAAGCAGTAACCAACAGGGAAAGCAGTAACCGACAGGGAAAGCAGTAACCGACAGGGAAAGCAGTAACCAACAGGGAAAGCAGTAACCGACAGGGAAAGCAGTAACCGACAGGGAAAGCAGTAACCGACAGGGAAAGCAGTAACCGACAGGGAAAGCAGTAACCGACAGGGAAAGCAGTAACCTACAGGGAAAGCAGTAACCTACAGGGAAAGCAGTAACCGACAGGGAAAGCAGTAACCGACAGGGAAAGCAGTAACCGACAGGGAAAGCAGTAACCTACAGGGAAAGCAGTAACCAACAGTAACCGACAGGGAAAGCAGTAACCGACAGGGAAAGCAGTAACCGACAGGGAAAGCAGTAACCGACAGGGAAAGCAGTAACCGACAGGGAAAGCAGTAACCAACAGGAAAAGCAGTAACCGACAGGGAAAGCAGTAACCGACAGGGAAAGCAGTAACCGACAGGGAAAGCAGTAACCGACAGGGAAAGCAGTAACCGACAGGGAAAGCAGTAACCAACAGGGAAAGCAGTAACCAGGGAAAGCAGTAACCTACAGGGAAAGCAGTAACCTACAGGGAAAGCAGTAACCGACAGGGAAAGCAGTAACCGACAGGGAAAGCAGTAACCGACAGGGAAAGCAGTAACCGACAGGGAAAGCAGTAACCGACAGGGAAAGCAGTAACCGACAGGGAAAGCAGTAACCGACAGGGAAAGCAGTAACCGACAGGGAAAGCAGTAACCGACAGGGAAAGCAGTAACCGACAGGGAAAGCAGTAACCGACAGGGAAAGCAGTAACCGACAGGGAAAGCAGTAACCTACAGGGAAAGCAGTAACCTACAGGGAAAGCAGTAACCGACAGGGAAAGCAGTAACCGACAGGGAAAGCAGTAACCGACAGGGAAAGCAGTAACCAACAGTAACCGACAGGGAAAGCAGTAACCGACAGGGAAAGCAGTAACCGACAGGGAAAGCAGTAACCTACAGGGAAAGGGGAAAGCAGTAACCGACAGGGAAAGCAGTAACCAACAGGAAAGCAGTAACCGACAGGGAAAGCAGTAACCGACAGGGAAAGCAGTAACCGACAGGGAAAGCAGTAACCAACAGGGAAAGCAGTAACCAACAGGGAAAGCAGTAACCTACAGGGAAAGCAGTAACCTACAGGGAAAGCAGTAACCGACAGGGAAAGCAGTAACCGACAGGGAAAGCAGTAACCGACAGGGAAAGCAGTAACCGACAGGGAAAGCAGTAACCGACAGGGAAAGCAGTAACCGACAGGGAAAGCAGTAACCTACAGGGAAAGCAGTAACCTACAGGGAAAGCAGTAACCTACAGGGAAAGCAGTAACCTACAGGGAAAGCAGTAACCGACAGGGAAAGCAGTAACCGACAGGGAAAGCAGTAACCTACAGGGAAAGCAGTAACCAACAGTAACCGACAGGGAAAGCAGTAACCGACAGGGAAAGCAGTAACCGACAGGGAAAGCAGTAACCTACAGTAACCGACAGGGAAAGCAGTAACCGACAGGGAAAGCAGTAACCAACAGGGAAAGCAGTAACCGACAGGGAAAGCAGTAACCGACAGGGAAAGCAGTAACCGACAGGGAAAGCAGTAACCGACAGGGAAAGCAGTAACCGACAGGGAAAGCAGTAACCGACAGGGAAAGCAGTAACCGACAGGGAAAGCAGTAACCGACAGGGAAAGCAGTAACCGACAGGGAAAGCAGTAACCGACAGGGAAAGCAGTAACCGACAGGGAAAGCAGTAACCGACAGGGAAAGCAGTAACCGACAGGGAAAGCAGTAACCGACAGGGAAAGCAGTAACCGACAGGGAAAGCAGTAACCGACAGGGAAAGCAGTAACCAACAGGGAAAGCAGTAACCAACAGGGAAAGCAGTAACCAACAGGGAAAGCAGTAACCAACAGGGAAAGCAGTAACCAGGGAAAGCAGTAACCGACAGGGAAAGCAGTAACCGACAGGGAAAGCAGTAACCGACAGGGAAAGCAGTAACCGACAGGGAAAGCAGTAACCAACAGGGAAAGCAGTAACCAACAGGGAAAGCAGTAACCGACAGGGAAAGCAGTAACCGACAGGGAAAGCAGTAACCGACAGGGAAAGCAGTAACCTACAGGGAAAGCAGTAACCAACAGGGAAAGCAGTAACCTACAGGGAAAGCAGTAACCTACAGGGAAAGCAGTAACCTACAGGGAAAGCAGTAACCGACAGGGAAAGCAGTAACCAACAGGGAAAGCAGTAACCGACAGGGAAAGCAGTAACCGACAGGGAAAGCAGTAACCGACAGGGAAAGCAGTAACCTACAGGGAAAGCAGTAACCTACAGGGAAAGCAGTAACCGACAGGGAAAGCAGTAACCTACAGGGAAAGCAGTAACCGACAGGGAAAGCAGTAACCGACAGGGAAAGCAGTAACCGACAGGGAAAGCAGTAACCTACAGGGAAAGCAGTAACCAACAGTAACCGACAGGGAAAGCAGTAACCGACAGGGAAAGCAGTAACCGACAGGGAAAGCAGTAACCGACAGGGAAAGCAGTAACCGACAGGGAAAGCAGTAACCAACAGGGAAAGCAGTAACCGACAGGGAAAGCAGTAACCGACAGGGAAAGCAGTAACCGACAGGGAAAGCAGTAACCGACAGGGAAAGCAGTAACCAACAGTAACCGACAGGGAAAGCAGTAACCAACAGGGAAAGCAGTAACCGACAGGGAAAGCAGTAACCGACAGGGAAAGCAGTAACCGACAGGGAAAGCAGTAACCGACAGGGAAAGCAGTAACCGACAGGGAAAGCAGTAACCGACAGGGAAAGCAGTAACCTACAGGGAAAGCAGTAACCGAAGGGAAAGCAGTAACCGACAGGGAAAGCAGTAACCAACAGGGAAAGCAGTAACCGACAGGGAAAGCAGTAACCGACAGGGAAAGCAGTAACCTACAGGGAAAGCAGTAACCAACAGGGAACCAGTAACAGGGAAAGCAGTAACCGACAGGGAAAGCAGTAACCGACAGGGAAAGCAGTAACCGACAGGGAAAGCAGTAACCGACAGGAAAGCAGTAACCGACAGGGAAAGCAGTAACCGACAGGGAAAGCAGTAACCGACAGGGAAAGCAGTAACCTACAGGGAAAGCAGTAACCGACAGGGAAAGCAGTAACCGACAGGGAAAGCAGTAACCGACAGGAAAAGCAGTAACCGACAGGGAAAGCAGTAACCGACAGGGAAAGCAGTAACCGACAGGGAAAGCAGTAACCGACAGGGAAAGCAGTAACCGACAGGGAAAGCAGTAACCGACAGGGAAAGCAGTAACCGACAGGGAAAGCAGTAACCGACAGGGAAAGCAGTAACCGACAGGGAAAGCAGTAACCGACAGGGAAAGCAGTAACCGACAGGGAAAGCAGTAACCTACAGGGAAAGCAGTAACCGACAGGGAAAGCAGTAACCTACAGGGAAAGCAGTAACCGACAGGGAAAGCAGTAACCGACAGGGAAAGCAGTAACCGACAGGAAAGCAGTAACCTACAGGGAAAGCAGTAACCGACAGGGAAAGCAGTAACCGACAGGGAAAGCAGTAACCAACAGGGAAAGCAGTAACCAACAGGGAAAGCAGTAACCAACAGGGAAAGCAGTAACCGACAGGGAAAAAGCAGTAACCTACAGGGAAAGCAGTAACCTACAGGGAAAGCAGTAACCTACAGGAAAGCAGTAACCAACAGGGAAAGCAGTAACCAACAGGGAAAGCAGTAACCGACAGGGAAAGCAGTAACCTACAGGGAAAGCAGTAACCGACAGGGAAAGCAGTAACCTACAGGGAAAGCAGTAACCGACAGGGAAAGCAGTAACCAACAGGGAAAGCAGTAACCACAGGGAAAGCAGTAACCAAAGCAGTAACCGACAGGAAAGCAGTAACCAACAGGAAAAGCAGTAACCTAAAGGGAAAGCAGTAACCAACAGGGAAAGCAGTAACCTGCAGGGAAAGCAGTAACCAACAGGGAAAGCAGTAACCAACAGTAACCGACAGGGAAAGCAGTAACCAACAGGGAAAGCAGTAACCAACAGGGAAAGCAGTAACCGACAGGGAAAGCAGTAACCAACAGTAACCGACAGGGAAAGCAGTAACCAACAGGGAAAGCAGTAACCTAAAGGGAAAGCAGTAACCAACAGGGAAAGCAGTAACCTGCAGGGAAAGCAGTAACCAACAGGGAAAGCAGTAACCTAAAGGGAAAGCAGTAACCGACAGGGAAAGCAGTAACCAACAGTAACCGACAGGGAAAGCAGTAACCGACAGGGAAAGCAGTAACCGACAGGGAAAGCAGTAACCGACAGGGAAAGCAGTAACCTACAGGGAAAGCAGTAACCACAGGGAAAGCAGTAACCAACAGGGAAAGCAGTAACCTGACAGGGAAAGCAGTAACCTACAGGGAAAGCAGTAACCTACAGGGAAAGCAGTAACCTACAGGGAAAGCAGTAACCTACAGGGAAAGCAGTAACCGACAGGGAAAGCAGTAACCGACAGGGAAAGCAGTAACCAACAGGGAAAGCAGTAACCAACAGGGAAAGCAGTAACCAACAGGGAAAGCAGTAACCAACAGGGAAAGCAGTAACCAACAGTAACCGACAGGGAAAGCAGTAACCGACAGGGAAAGCAGTAACCGACAGGGAAAGCAGTAACCGACAGGGAAAGCAGTAACCAACAGGGAAAGCAGTAACCAACAGGGAAAGCAGTAACCGACAGGGAAAGCAGTAACCGACAGGGAAAGCAGTAACCGACAGGGAAAGCAGTAACCTACAGGGAAAGCAGTAACCAACAGGGAAAGCAGTAACCTACAGGGAAAGCAGTAACCTACAGGGAAAGCAGTAACCTACAGGGAAAGCAGTAACCGACAGGGAAAGCAGTAACCGACAGGGAAAGCAGTAACCGACAGGGAAAGCAGTAACCGACAGGGAAAGCAGTAACCGACAGGGAAAGCAGTAACCTACAGGGAAAGCAGTAACCTACAGGGAAAGCAGTAACCTACAGGGAAAGCAGTAACCTACAGGGAAAGCAGTAACCGACAGGGAAAGCAGTAACCGACAGGGAAAGCAGTAACCGACAGGGAAAGCAGTAACCTACAGGGAAAGCAGTAACCAACAGTAACCGACAGGGAAAGCAGTAACCGACAGGGAAAGCAGTAACCGACAGGGAAAGCAGTAACCGACAGGGAAAGCAGTAACCGACAGGGAAAGCAGTAACCAACAGGGAAAGCAGTAACCGACAGGGAAAGCAGTAACCGACAGGGAAAGCAGTAACCGACAGGGAAAGCAGTAACCGACAGGGAAAGCAGTAACCGACAGGGAAAGCAGTAACCAACAGGGAAAGCAGTAACCAACAGGGAAAGCAGTAACCAACAGGGAAAGCAGTAACCGACAGGGAAAGCAGTAACCGACAGGGAAAGCAGTAACCGACAGGGAAAGCAGTAACCGACAGGGAAAGCAGTAACCTACAGGGAAAGCAGTAACCAACAGTAACCGACAGGGAAAGCAGTAACCAACAGGGAAAGCAGTAACCGACAGGGAAAGCAGTAACCGACAGGGAAAGCAGTAACCTACAGGGAAAGCAGTAACCAACAGTAACCGACAGGGAAAGCAGTAACCGACAGGGAAAGCAGTAACCGACAGGGAAAGCAGTAACCAACAGGGAAAGCAGTAACCGACAGGGAAAGCAGTAACCGACAGGGAAAGCAGTAACCGACAGGGAAAGCAGTAACCGACAGGGAAAGCAGTAACCTACAGGGAAAGCAGTAACCGACAGGGAAAGCAGTAACCGACAGGGAAAGCAGTAACCGACAGGGAAAGCAGTAACCGACAGGGAAAGCAGTAACCGACAGGGAAAGCAGTAACCGACAGGGAAAGCAGTAACCGACAGGGAAAGCAGTAACCGACAGGGAAAGCAGTAACCGACAGGGAAAGCAGTAACCGACAGGGAAAGCAGTAACCGACAGGGAAAGCAGTAACCGACAGGGAAAGCAGTAACCGACAGGGAAAGCAGTAACCGACAGGGAAAGCAGTAACCTACAGGGAAAGCAGTAACCGACAGGGAAAGCAGTAACCTACAGGGAAAGCAGTAACCTACAGGGAAAGCAGTAACCGACAGGGAAAGCAGTAACCGACAGGGAAAGCAGTAACCTACAGGGAAAGCAGTAACCGACAGGGAAAGCAGTAACCGACAGGGAAAGCAGTAACCAACAGGGAAAGCAGTAACCAACAGGGAAAGCAGTAACCAACAGGGAAAGCAGTAACCTACAGGGAAAGCAGTAACCTACAGGGAAAGCAGTAACCTACAGGGAAAGCAGTAACCTACAGGGAAAGCAGTAACCAACAGGGAAAGCAGTAACCAACAGGGAAAGCAGTAACCGACAGGGAAAGCAGTAACCTACAGGGAAAGCAGTAACCGACAGGGAAAGCAGTAACCTACAGGGAAAGCAGTAACCGACAGGGAAAGCAGTAACCAACAGTAAACGGAACAGGGAAAGCAGTAACCAACAGTAACCGACAGGGAAAGCAGTAACCAACAGTAACCGACAGGGAAAGCAGTAACCAACAGGGAAAGCAGTAACCTAAAGGGAAAGCAGTAACCAACAGGGAAAGCAGTAACCTGCAGGGAAAGCAGTAACCAACAGGGAAAGCAGTAACCAACAGTAACCGACAGGGAAAGCAGTAACCAACAGGGAAAGCAGTAACCAACAGGGAAAGCAGTAACCGACAGGGAAAGCAGTAACCAACAGGGAAAGCAGTAACCAACAGGAAAGCAGTAACCTAAAGGGAAAGCAGTAACCAACAGGGAAAGCAGTAACCTGCAGGGAAAGGGAGTAAACCAACAGGGAAAGCAGTAACCTAAAGGGAAAGCAGTAACCGACAGGGAAAGCAGTAACCAACAGTAACCGACAGGGAAAGCAGTAACCAACAGGGAAAGCAGTAACCTACAGGGAAAGCAGTAACCAACAGGGAAAGCAGTAACCTGCAGGGAAAGCAGTAACCACAGGGAAAGCAGTAACCAACAGGGAAAGCAGTAACCTGCAGGGAAAGCAGTAACCTACAGGGAAAGCAGTAACCTACAGGGAAAGCAGTAACCTACAGGAAAGCAGTAACCTACAGGGAAAGCAGTAACCAACAGGGAAAGCAGTAACCGACAGGGAAAGCAGTAACCGACAGGGAAAGCAGTAACCGACAGGGAAAGCAGTAACCTACAGGGAAAGCAGTAACCGACAGGGAAAGCAGTAACCAACAGGGAAAGCAGTAACCTGCAGGGAAAGCAGTAACCTACAGGGAAAGCAGTAACCAACAGGGAAAGCAGTAACCAACAGGGAAAGCAGTAACCTACAGGGAAAGCAGTAACCAACAGGGAAAGCAGTAACCGACAGGGAAAGCAGTAACCGACAGGGAAAGCAGTAACCGACAGGGAAAGCAGTAACCAACAGGGAAGGCAGTAACCTACAGGGAAAGCAGTAACCAACAGGGAAAGCAGTAACCAACAGTAACCAACAGGGAAAGCAGTAACCGACAGGGAAAGCAGTAACCAACAGTAACCGACAGGGAAAGCAGTAACCAACAGGGAAAGCAGTAACCAACAGGGAAAGCAGTAACCGACAGGGAAAGCAGTAACCTACAGGGAAAGCAGTAACCTACAGGGAAAGCAGTAACCAACAGGGAAAGCAGTAACCGACAGGGAAAGCAGTAACCTACAGGGAAAGCAGTAACCAACAGGGAAAGCAGGGAACCAACAGGGAAAGCAGTAACCACAGGGAAAGCAGTAACCGACAGGGAAAGCAGTAACCAACGGGGAAAGCAGTAACCAACAGGGAAAGCAGTAACCTACAGGGAAAGCAGTAACCAACAGGGAAAGCAGTAACCGACAGGGAAAGCAGTAACCGACAGGGAAAGCAGTAACCGACAGGGAAAGCAGTAACCGACAGTAACCAACAGGGAAAGCAGTAACCAACGGGGAAAGCAGTAACCAACGGGGAAAGCAGTAACCAACGGGGAAAGCAGTAACCAACGGGGAAAGCAGTAACCAACAGGGAAAGCAGTAACCAACAGTAACCAACAGGGAAAGCAGTAACCAACAGGGAAAGCAGTAACCAACAGGGAAAGCAGTAACCAACAGGGAAAGCAGTAACCAACAGGGAAAGCAGTAACCGACAGGGAAAGCAGTAACCGACAGGGAAAGCAGTAACCGACAGTAACCAACAGGGAAAGCAGTAACCAACAGGGAAAGCAGTAACCTAAAGGGAAAGCAGTAACCGACAGGGAAAGCAGTAACCAACAGTAACCGACAGGGAAAGCAGTAACCAACAGGGAAAGCAGTAACCTAACGGGAAAGCAGTAACCAACAGGGAAAGCAGTAACCTGCAGGGAAAGCAGTAACCAACAGGGAAAGCAGTAACCAACAGGGAAAGCAGTAACCTGCAGGGAAAGCAGTAACCTACAGGGAAAGCAGTAACCTACAGGGAAAGCAGTAACCTACAGGGAAAGCAGTAACCAACAGGGAAAGCAGTAACCGACAGGGAAAGCAGTAACCGACAGGGAAAGCAGTAACCGACAGGGAAAGCAGTAACCTACAGGGAAAGCAGTAACCGACAGGGAAAGCAGTAACCAACAGGGAAAGCAGTAACCTGCAGGGAAAGCAGTAACCTACAGGGAAAGCAGTAACCAACGGGGAAAGCAGTAACCAACAGGGAAAGCAGTAACCTACAGGGAAAGCAGTAACCAACAGGGAAAGCAGTAACCGACAGGGAAAGCAGTAACCGACAGGGAAAGCAGTAACCTACAGGGAAAGCAGGGACCAACAGGGAAGGCAGTAACCTACAGGGAAAGCAGTAACCAACAGGGAAAGCAGTAACCAACAGTAACCAACAGGGAAAGCAGTAACCGACAGGGAAAGCAGTAACCAACAGTAACCGACAGGGAAAGCAGTAACCAACAGGGAAAGCAGTAACCAACAGGGAAAGCAGTAACCGACAGGGAAAGCAGTAACCTACAGGGAAAGCAGTGACCTACAGGGAAAGCAGTAACCAACGGGGAAAGCAGTAACCGACAGGGAAGGCAGTAACCTACAGGGAAAGCAGTAACCAACAGGGAAAGCAGTAACCAACAGTAACCAACAGGGAAAGCAGTAACCAACAGTAACTGACAGGGAAAGCAGTAACCAACAGGGAAAGCAGTAACCAACAGGGAAAGCAGTAACCGACAGGGAAAGCAGTAACCTACAGGAAAGCAGTAACCTACAGGGAAAGCAGTAACCAACAGGGAAAGCAGTAACCTACAGGGAAAGCAGTAACCGACAGGGAAAGCAGTAACCGACAGGGAAAGCAGTAACCGACAGGGAAAGCAGTAACCGACAGGGAAAGCAGTAACCTACAGGGAAAGCAGTAACCGACAGGGAAAGCAGTAACCTACAGGGAAAGCAGTAACCGACAGGGAAAGCAGTAACCGACAGGGAAAGCAGTAACCGACAGGGAAAGCAGTAACCGACAGGGAAAGCAGTAACCGACAGGGAAAGCAGTAACCAACAGGAAAGCAGTAACCGACAGGGAAAGCAGTAACCGACAGGGAAAGCAGTAACCGACAGGGAAAGCAGTAACCAACAGGGAAAGCAGTAACCAACAGGGGAAAGCAGTAACCAACAGGGAAAGCAGTAACCAACAGGGAAAGCAGTAACCAACAGGGAAAGCAGTAACCGACAGGGAAAGCAGTAACCAACAGGGAAAGCAGTAACCAACAGTAACCAACAGGGAAAGCAGTAACCAACAGGGAAAGCAGTAACCAACAGGGAAAGCAGTAACCAACAGGGAAAGCAGTAACCAACAGGGAAAGCAGTAACCGACAGGGAAAGCAGTAACCAACAGGGAAAGCAGTAACCGACAGGGAAAGCAGTAACCGACAGGGAAAGCAGTAACCGACAGGGAAAGCAGTAACCGACAGGGAAAGCAGTAACCGACAGGGAAAGCAGTAACCAACAGGGAAAGCAGTAACCAACAGGGGAAGCAGTAACCAACAGGGAAAGCAGTAACCGACAGGGAAAGCAGTAACCGACAGGGAAAGCAGTAACCGACAGGGAAAGCAGTAACCGACAGTAACCAACAGGGAAAGCAGTAACCAACAGGGAAAGCAGTAACCGACAGGGAAAGCAGTAACCGACAGTAACCAACAGGGAAAGCAGTAACCAACAGGGAAAGCAGTAACCAACAGGGAAAGCAGTAACCAACAGGGAAAGCAGTAACCAACAGGGAAAGCAGTAACCAACAGGGAAAGCAGTAACCAACAGGGAAAGCAGTAACCGACAGGGAAAGCAGTAACCACAGGGAAAGCAGTAACCAACAGGGAAAGCAGTAACCTACAGGGAAAGCAGTAACCGACAGGAAAGCAGTAACCTACAGGGAGCAGTAACCAACAGTAACCAACAGGGAAAGCAGTAACCAACAGGGAAAGCAGTAACCGACAGGAAAGCAGTAACCAACAGGGAAAGCAGTAACCAACAGGGAAAGCAGTAACCAACAGGGAAAGCAGTAACCAACAGGGAAAGCAGTAACCAACAGTAACCGACAGGGAAAGCAGTAACCAACAGGGGAAAGCAGTAACCGACAGGGAAAGCAGTAACCAACAGTAACCTACAGGGAAAGCAGTAACCAACAGGGAAAGCAGTAAACAACAGTAAACAACAGGGAAAGCAGTAACCAACAGTAACCAACAGGGAAAGCAGTAACCAACAGTAACCAACAGGGAAAGCAGTAACCAACAGTAACAGGGAAAGCAGTAACCAACAGTAACCAACAGGAAAGCAGTAACCAACAGTAACCGACAGGGAAAGCAGTAACCAACAGTAACCTACAGGGAAAGCAGTAACCAACAGTAACCAACAGGGAAAGCAGTAACCAACAGTAACCAACAGGGAAAGCAGTAACCAACAGTAACCAACAGGGAAAGCAGTAACCAACAGGGAAAGCAGTAACCAACAGTAACCTACAGGGAAAGCAGTAACCAACAGTAACCAACAGGGAAAGCAGTAACCAACAGTAACCAACAGGGAAAGCAGTAACCAACAGTAACCGACAGGGAAAGCAGTAACCAACAGGGAAAGCAGTAACCAACAGGGAAAGCAGTAACCAACAGGGAAAGCAGTAACCGACAGGGAAAGCAGTAACCACAGGGAAAGCAGTAACCTACAGGGAAAGCAGTAACCAACAGGGAAAGCAGTAACCGACAGGAAAGCAGTAACCGACAGGGAAAGCAGTAACCGACAGGGAAAGCAGTAACCGACAGTAACCAACAGGGAAAGCAGTAACCAACAGGGAAAGCAGTAACCAACAGGGAAAGCAGTAACCAACAGGGAAAGCAGTAACCGACAGGGAAAGCAGTAACCGACAGTAACCAACAGGGAAAGCAGTAACCAACAGGGAAAGCAGTAACCTAAAGGGAAAGCAGTAACCGACAGGGAAAGCAGTAACCAACAGTAACCGACAGGGAAAGCAGTAACCAACAGGAAAGCAGTAACCTAACGGAAAGCAGTAACCAACAGGGAAAGCAGTAACCTGCAGGGAAAGCAGTAACCAACAGGGAAAGCAGTAACCAACAGGGAAAGCAGTAACCTGCAGGGAAAGCAGTAACCTACAGGGAAAGCAGTAACCTACAGGGAAAGCAGTAACCTACAGGGAAAGCAGTAACCAACAGGGAAAGCAGTAACCAACAGGGAAAGCAGTAACCGACAGGGAAAGCAGTAACCTACAGGGAAAGCAGTAACCAACGGGGAAAGCAGTAACCGACAGGGAAAGCAGTAACCTACAGGGAAAGCAGTAACCAACAGGGAAAGCAGTAACCTGCAGGGAAAGCAGTAACCTACAGGGAAAGCAGTAACCAACGGGGAAAGCAGTAACCAACAGGGAAAGCAGTAACCAACAGGGAAAGCAGTAACCAACAGGGAAAGCAGTAACCGACAGGGAAAGCAGTAACCTACAGGGAAAGCAGTAACCTACAGGGAAAGCAGGGACCAACAGGGAAAGCAGTAACCTACAGGGAAAGCAGTAACCGACAGGGAAAGCAGTAACCAACAGGGAAAGCAGTAACCAACAGTAACCAACAGGGAAAGCAGTAACCGACAGGGAAAGCAGTAACCAACAGTAACCGACAGGGAAAGCAGTAACCAACAGGGAAAGCAGTAACCAACAGGGAAAGCAGTAACCGACAGGGAAAGCAGTAACCTACAGGGAAAGCAGTGACCTACAGGGAAAGCAGTAACCAACGGGGAAAGCAGTAACCGACAGGGAAGGCAGTAACCTACAGGGAAAGCAGTAACCAACAGGGAAAGCAGTAACCAACAGTAACCAACAGGGAAAGCAGTAACCAACAGTAACTGACAGGGAAAGCAGTAACCAACAGGGAAAGCAGTAACCAACAGGGAAAGCAGTAACCGACAGGGAAAGCAGTAACCTACAGGGAAAGCAGTAACCTACAGGGAAAGCAGGGACCAACAGGGAAAGCAGTAACCTACAGGGAAAGCAGTAACCGACAGGGAAAGCAGTAACCGACAGGGAAAGCAGTAACCGACAGGGAAAGCAGTAACCGACAGGGAAAGCAGTAACCTACAGGGAAAGCAGTAACCGACAGGGAAAGCAGTAACCGACAGGGAAAGCAGTAACCGACAGGGAAAGCAGTAACCGACAGGGAAAGCAGTAACCGACAGGGAAAGCAGTAACCGACAGGGAAAGCAGTAACCGACAGGGAAAGCAGTAACCGACAGGGAAAGCAGTAACCGACAGGGAAAGCAGTAACCGACAGGGAAAGCAGTAACCAACGGGAAAGCAGTAACCAACGGGGAAAGCAGTAACCTAAAGGGAAAGCAGTAACCGACAGGGAAAGCAGTAACCAACAGTAACCGACAGGGAAAGCAGTAACCGACAGGGAAAGCAGTAACCAACGGGGAAAGCAGTAACCAACGGGGAAAGCAGTAACCAACGGGGAAAGCAGTAACCGACAGGGAAAGCAGTAACCAACAGGGAAAGCAGTAACCAACAGTAACCAACAGGGAAAGCAGTAACCAACAGGGAAAGCAGTAACCGACAGGGAAAGCAGTAACCGACAGGGAAAGCAGTAACCGACAGGGAAAGCAGTAACCGACAGGGAAAGCAGTAACCGACAGGGAAAGCAGTAACCAACGGGGAAAGCAGTAACCAACGGGAAAGCAGTAACCAACGGGGAAAGCAGTAACCAACGGGAAAGCAGTAACCAACAGGGAAAGCAGTAACCAACGGGAAAGCAGTAACCGACAGGGAAAGCAGTAACCAACAGGGAAAGCAGTAACCAACAGTAACCAACAGGGAAAGCAGTAACCAACAGGGAAAGCAGTAACCAACAGGGAAAGCAGTAACCGACAGGGAAAGCAGTAACCGACAGGGAAAGCAGTAACCGACAGGGAAAGCAGTAACCAACAGGGAAAGCAGTAACCAACAGGGGAAGCAGTAACCAACAGGGGAAGCAGTAACCGACAGGGAAAGCAGTAACCGACAGGGAAAGCAGTAACCGACAGGGAAAGCAGTAACCGACAGTAACCAACAGGGAAAGCAGTAACCAACAGGGAAAGCAGTAACCGACAGGGAGAGCAGTAACCAACAGGGAAAGCAGTAACCAACAGGGAAAGCAGTAACCAACAGGGAAAGCAGTAACCAACAGGGAAAGCAGTAACCAACAGGGAAA
Organism: Oncorhynchus keta; assembly: GCF_023373465.1. Taxonomy (NCBI): domain Eukaryota; kingdom Metazoa; phylum Chordata; class Actinopteri; order Salmoniformes; family Salmonidae; genus Oncorhynchus; species Oncorhynchus keta. The sequence continues at coordinate 233,500 of NW_026290958.1, read as the reverse complement.
GCAGTAACCAACAGGGAAAGCAGTAACCAACAGGGAAAGCAGTAACCAACAGGGAAAGCAGTAACCAACAGGGAAAGCAGTAACCGACAGGGAAAGCAGTAACCAACAGGGAAAGCAGTAACCTACAGGGAAAGCAGTAACCGACAGGGAAAGCAGTAACCTACAGGGAGAGCAGTAACCAACAGTAACCAACAGGGAAAGCAGTAACCGACAGGGAAAGCAGTAACCAACAGGGAAAGCAGTAACCAACAGGGAAAGCAGTAACCAACAGGGAAAGCAGTAACCAACAGGGAAAGCAGTAACCAACAGTAACCGACAGGGAAAGCAGTAACCGACAGGGAAAGCAGTAACCAACAGGGAAAGCAGTAACCAACAGTAACCGACAGGGAAAGCAGTAACCGACAGGGAAAGCAGTAACCAACAGTAACCTACAGGGAAAGCAGTAACCAACAGGGAAAGCAGTAAACAACAGTAACCAACAGGGAAAGCAGTAACCAACAGTAACCAACAGGGAAAGCAGTAACCAACAGTAACCAACAGGGAAAGCAGTAACCAACAGTAACCAACAGGGAAAGCAGTAACCAACAGTAACCAACAGGGAAAGCAGTAACCAACAGTAACCGACAGGGAAAGCAGTAACCAACAGTAACCTACAGGGAAAGCAGTAACCAACAGTAACCAACAGGGAAAGCAGTAACCAACAGTAACCAACAGGGAAAGCAGTAACCAACAGTAACCAACAGGGAAAGCAGTAACCAACAGGGAAAGCAGTAACCAACAGTAACCTACAGGGAAAGCAGTAACCAACAGTAACCGACAGGGAAAGCAGTAACCAACAGTAACCTACAGGGAAAGCAGTAACCAACAGTAACCAACAGGGAAAGCAGTAACCAACAGTAACCAACAGGGAAAGCAGTAACCAACAGTAACCAACAGGGAAAGCAGTAACCAACAGTAACCAACAGGGAAAGCAGTAACCAACAGTAACCGACAGGGAAAGCAGTAACCAACAGGGAAAGCAGTAACCAACAGGGAAAGCAGTAACCAACAGGGAAAGCAGTAACCAACAGGGAAAGCAGTAACCAACAGTAACCAACAGGGAAAGCAGTAACCAACAGTAACCAACAGGGAAAGCAGTAACCAACAGTAACCAACAGGGAAAGCAGTAACCAACAGTAACCTACAGGGAAAGCAGTAACCAACAGTAACCAACAGGGAAAGCAGTAACCAACAGTAACCAACAGGGAAAGCAGTAACCTACAGGGAAAGCAGTAACCAACAGGGAAAGCAGTAACCAACAGGGAAAGCAGTAACCAACAGGGAAAGCAGTAACCAACAGGGAAAGCAGTAACCAACAGGGAAAGCAGTAACCAACAGTAACCAACAGGGAAAGCAGTAACCAACAGTAACCAACAGGGAAAGCAGTAACCAACAGTAACCAACAGGGAAAGCAGTAACCAACAGTAACCAACAGGGAAAGCAGTAACCAACAGTAACCTACAGGGAAAGCAGTAACCAACAGTAACCGACAGGGAAAGCAGTAACCAACAGTAACCTACAGGGAAAGCAGTAACCAACAGTAACCAACAGGGAAAGCAGTAACCAACAGTAACCTACAGGGAAAGCAGTAACCAACAGTAACCAACAGGGAAAGCAGTAACCAACAGTAACCAACAGGGAAAGCAGTAACCAACAGTAACCGACAGGGAAAGCAGTAACCAACAGTAACCTACAGGGAAAGCAGTAACCAACAGTAACCAACAGGGAAAGCAGTAACCAACAGTAACCAACAGGGAAAGCAGTAACCAACAGTAACCAACAGGGAAAGCAGTAACCGACAGGGAAAGCAGTAACCAACAGTAACCAACAGGGAAAGCAGTAACCAACAGGGAAAGCAGTAACCAACAGTAACCAACAGGGAAAGCAGTAACCGACAGGGAAAGCAGTAACCGACAGGGAAAGCAGTAACCTACAGGGAAAGCAGGGACCAACAGGGAAGGCAGTAACCTACAGGGAAAGCTGTAACCAACAGGGAAAGCAGTAACCAACAGTAACCAACAGGGAAAGCAGTAACCGACAGGGAAAGCAGTAACCAACAGTAACCGACAGGGAAAGCAGTAACCTACAGGGAAAGCAGGGACCAACAGGGAAGGCAGTAACCTACAGGGAAAGCTGTAACCAACAGGGAAAGCAGTAACCAACAGTAACCGACAGGGAAAGCAGTAACCAACAGGGAAAGCAGTAACCAACAGGGAAAGCAGTAACCGACAGGGAAAGCAGTAACCTACAGGGAAAGCAGGGACCAACAGGGAAAGCAGTAACCAACAGGGAAAGCAGTAACCTACAGGGAAAGCAGTAACCGACAGGGAAAGCAGTAACCGACAGGGAAAGCAGTAACCTACAGGGAAAGCAGTAACCGACAGGGAAAGCAGTAACCGACAGGGAAAGCAGTAACCGACAGGGAAAGCAGTAACCGACAGGGAAAGCAGTAACCGACAGGGAAATCAGTAACCGACAGGGAAAGCAGTAACCAACGGGGAAAGCAGTAACCGACAGGGAAAGCAGTAACCAACAGGGAAAGCAGTAACCAACAGTAACCAACAGGGAAAGCAGTAACCGACAGGGAAAGCAGTAACCGACAGGGAAAGCAGTAACCGACAGGGAAAGCAGTAACCGACAGGGAAAGCAGTAACCGACAGGGAAATCAGTAACCGACAGGGAAAGCAGTAACCAACGGGGAAAGCAGTAACCAACGGGGAAAGCAGTAACCGACAGGGAAAGCAGTAACCAACAGGGAAAGCAGTAACCAACAGTAACCAACAGGGAAAGCAGTAACCAACAGGGAAAGCAGTAACCAACAGGGAAAGCAGTAACCAACAGGGAAAGCAGTAACCAACAGGGAAAGCAGTAACCAACAGGGAAAGCAGTAACCGACAGGGAAAGCAGTAACCGACAGGGAAAGCAGTAACCGACAGGGAAATCAGTAACCGACAGTAACCAACAGGGAAAGCAGTAACCGACAGGGAAAGCAGTAACCAACAGGGAAAGCAGTAACCGACAGGGAAAGCAGTAACCGACAGGGAAATCAGTAACCGACAGTAACCAACAGGGAAAGCAGTAACCGACAGGGAAAGCAGTAACCAACAGGGAAAGCAGTAACCAACAGGGAAAGCAGTAACCAACAGGGAAAGCAGTAACCTACAGGGAGAGCAGTAACCAACAGGGAAAGCAGTAACCGACAGGGAAAGCAGTAACCAACAGGGAAAGCAGTAACCTACAGGGAGAGCAGTAACCAACAGGGAAAGCAGTAACCGACAGGGAAAGCAGTAACCGACAGGGAAAGCAGTAACCAACAGTAACCGACAGGGAAAGCAGTAACCGACAGGGAAAGCAGTAACCAACAGGGAAAGCAGTAACCAACAGTAACCGACAGGGAAAGCAGTAACCAACAGGGAAAGCAGTAACCGACAGGGAAAGCAGTAACCAACAGTAACCAACAG
>NW_026290958.1:175000-225000 GCF_023373465.1 Oncorhynchus keta | reverse complement strand
ACACCCCCCTCTCTACCTTACTCTAACACACAGTACACCCCCCTCTCTACCATACTCTAACACACAGTACACTAGACACAGTACACCCCCCTCTCTACCATACTCTAACACACAGTACACTAGACACAGTACACCCCCCTCTCTACCTTACTCTAACACACAGTACACTAGACACAGTACACCCCCCTCTCTACCTTACTCTAACACACAGTACACTAGACACAGTACACCCCCCCTCTCTACCTTACTCTAACACACAGTACACCAGACACAGTACACCCCCCTCTCTACCTTACTCTAACACACAGTACACTAGACACAGTACATCCCCCTCTACCATACTCTAACACACAGTACACTAGACACAGTACATCCCCCACCCCCTCTACCTTACTCTAACACACAGTACACTAGACACAGTACACCCCCTCTACCTTACTCTAACACACAGTACACTAGACATATCTGAGCAGACAGGCAGCCTCTGCATCACAGTCACCATGACAACGTCGTGAGACAATCCGCAAAAGCAGCCAGTCCCCCCTCACACACCCTAGGGACAGATGAAGAGGAGAGATGGAGAGAGGAGCGAGCGAGAGAGAACGATATCGAAGACGGAGCGTGTGAGAGACGGAGAGAGAGAGGGAGCGTGTGAGAGACGGAGAGAGAGAACGGAGAGAGAGACATGGAGAGGAGATTGAGATGAGGATAAAGAGAGGAGGAGGGAGAGGAGGAGAGAACGAGGGACCGTGACCTTACATGCTACACATGACAATAGAAAAGACACATAACAGCAGCCTGTTCTGAAGCACAGAAGCAACACATAATAGAGCAGTGGAATAGAACAGTGGAACAGAGCAGTGGAACAGAACAGGGAATAGAGCAGTGGAACAGAACAGTGGAATAGAACAGTGGAATAGAGCAGTGGAACAGAGCAGTGGAACAGAGCAGTGGAACAGAGCAGTGGAACAGAGCAGTGGAACAGAACAGTGGAACAGAACAGTGGAATAGAACAGTGGAACAGAGCAGTGGAACAGAACAGTGGAACAGAACAGTGGAATAGAACAGTGGAATAGAACAGGGAATAGAGCACTGGAATAGAGCAGTGGAATAGAGCAGTGGAATAGAACAGGGAATAGAGCAGTGGAATAGAGCAGTGGAATAGAGCAGTGGAACAGAGCAGTGGAACAGAGCAGTGGAATAGAACAGTGGAACAGAGCAGTGGAACAGAGCAGTGGAACAGAACAGTGGAACAGAGCAGTGGAATAGAACAGTGGAATAGAACAGTGGAATAGAACAGGGAATAGAGCAGTGGAATAGAGCAGTGGAATAGAGCAGTGGAATAGAACAGGGAATAGAGCAGTGGAACAGAACAGGGAATAGAGCAGTGGAATAGAGCAGTGGAACAGAACAGGGAATAGAGCAGTGGAATAGAGCAGTGGAACAGAACAGGGAATAGAGCAGTGGAATAGAGCAGTGGAACAGAACAGGGAATAGAGCAGTGGAATAGAGCAGTGGAATAGAGCAGTGGAATAGAGCAGTGGAATAGAGCAGTGGAACAGAGCAGTGGAATAGAGCAGTGGAATAGAGCAGTGGAATAGAGCAGTGGAACAGAACAGTGGAATAGAACAGGGAATAGAGCAGTTGAATAAAGCAGTGGAACAGAGCAGTGGAACAGAACAGGGAATAGAGCAGTGGAATAGAGCAGTGGAACAGAACAGGGAATAGAGCATTGGAATAGAGCAGTGGAACAGAACAGGGAATAGAGCAGTGGAATAGAGCAGTGGAATAGAGCAGTGGAACAGAACAGGGAATAGAGCAGTGGAATAGAGCAGTGGAACAGAGCAGTGGAATAGAGCAGTGGAACAGAACAGTGGAATAGAGCAGTGGAACAGAACAGTGGAATAGAACAGGGAATAGAGCAGTGGAATAGAGCAGTGGAATAGAGCAGTGGAATAGAGCAGTGGAACAGAACAGGGAATAGAGCAGTGGAATAGAGCAGTGGAACAGAACAGGGAATAGAGCAGTGGAATAGAGCAGTGGAATAGAGCAGTGGAATAGAACAGGGACTAGAGCAGTGGAATAGAGCAATGGAACAGAACAGGGAATAGAGCAGTGGAATAGAGCAGTGGAACAGAACAGGGAATAGAGCAGTGGAATAGAGCAGTGGAACAGAGCAGTGGAACAGAGCAGGGAATAGAGCAGTGGAATAGAGCAGTGGAACAGAACAGGGAATAGAGCAGTGGAATAGAGCAGTGGAATAGAGCAGTGGAATAGAGCAGTGGAACAGAACAGGGAATAGAGCAGTGGAATAGAGCAGTGGAACAGAACAGGGAATAGAGCAGTGGAATAGAGCAGTGGAATAGAGCAGTGGAATAGAGCAGTGGAACAGAGCAGGGAATAGAGCAGTGGAATAGAGCAGTGGAACAGAACAGGGAATAGAGCAGTGGAATAGAGCAGTGGAATAGAGCAGTGGAATAGAGCAGTGGAATAGAGCAGTGGAACAGAACAGGGAATAGAGCAGTGGAATAGAGCAGTGGAACAGAGCAGTGGAATAGAGCAGTGGAATAGAGCAGTGGAACAGAACAGTGGAATAGAGCAGTGGAACAGAACAGTGGAATAGAACAGGGAATAGAGCAGTGGAATAGAGCAGTGGAATAGAGCAGTGGAATAGAGCAGTGGAACAAAACAGGGAATAGAGCAGTGGAATAGAGCAGTGGAACAGAACAGGGAATAGAGCAGTGGAATAGAGCAGTGGAATAGAGCAGTGGAATAGAGCAGTGGAATAGAACAGGGAATAGAGCAGTGGAATAGAGCAATGGAACAGAACAGGGAATAGAGCAGTGGAATAGAGCAGTGGAACAGAACAGGGAATAGAGCAGTGGAATAGAGCAGTGGAATAGAGCAGTGGAACAGAACAGGGAATAGAGCAGTGGAATAGAGCAGTGGAATAGAGCAGTGGAATAGAGCAGTGGAATAGAGCAGTGGAACAGAACAGTGGAACAGAACAGTGGAATAGAACAGTGGAACAGAGCAGTGGAACAGAACAGTGGAACAGAGCAGTGGAATAGAACAGTGGAATAGAACAGGGAATATAGCAGTGGAATAGAGCAGTGGAATAGAGCAGTGGAATAGAACAGGGAATAGAGCAGTGGAATAGAGCAGTGGAACAGAACAGGGAATAGAGCAGTGGAATAGAGCAGTGGAACAGAACAGGGAATAGAGCAGTGGAATAGAGCAGTGGAATAGAGCAGTGGAACAGAACAGGGAATAGAGCAGTGGAATAGAGCAGTGGAACAGAACAGGGAATAGAGCAGTGGAATAGAGCAGTGGAATAGAGCAGTGGAATAGAGCAGTGGAATAGAGCAGTGGAATAGAGCAGTGGAATAGAGCAGTGGAATAGAGCAGTGGAATAGAGCAGTGGAATAGAACAGGGAATAGAGCAGTGGAATAGAGCAGTGGAATAGAGCAGTGGAATAGAGCAGTGGAATAGAGCAGTGGAATAGAGCAGTGGAACAGAGCAGTGGAACAGAACAGGGAATAGAGCAGTGGAATAGAGCAGTGGAACAGAACAGGGAATAGAGCAGTGGAATAGAGCAGTGGAACAGAACAGGGAATAGAGCAGTGGAATAGAGCAGTGGAACAGAACAGGGAATAGAGCAGTGGAATAGAGCAGTGGAACAGAGCAGTGGAATAGAGCAGTGGAACAGAACAGTGGAATAGAGCAGTGGAACAGAACAGTGGAATAGAACAGGGAATAGAGCAGTGGAATAGAGCAGTGGAATAGAGCAGTGGAATAGAGCAGTGGAACAGAACAGGGAATAGAGCAGTGGAATAGAGCAGTGGAACAGAACAGGGAATAGAGCAGTGGAATAGAGCAGTGGAATAGAGCAGTGGAATAGAGCAGTGGAATAGAACAGGGAATAGAGCAGTGGAATAGAGCAATGGAACAGAACAGGGAATAGAGCAGTGGAATAGAACAGTGGAACAGAACAGGGAATAGAGCAGTGGAATAGAGCAGTGGAATAGAGCAGTGGAATAGAGCAGTGGAACAGAGCAGGGAATAGAGCAGTGGAATAGAGCAGTGGAACAGAACAGGGAATAGAGCAGTGGAATAGAGCAGTGGAATAGAGCAGTGGAATAGAGCAGTGGAATAGAGCAGTGGAATAGAGCAGTGGAACAGAACAGGGAATAGAGCAGTGGAATAGAGCAGTGGAACAGAACAGGGAATAGAGCAGTGGAATAGAGCAGTGGAATAGAGCAGTGGAACAGAGCAGGGAATAGAGCAGTGGAATAGAGCAGTGGAATAGAGCAGTGGAACAGAACAGGGAATAGAGCAGTGGAATAGAGCAGTGGAATAGAGCAGTGGAATAGAGCAGTGGAATAGAACAGGGAATAGAGCAGTGGAACAGAACAGGGAATAGAGCAGTGGAATAGAGCAGTGGAATAGAGCAGTGGAACAGAGCAGTGGAATAGAGCAGTGGAATAGAGCAGTGGAATAGAGCAGTGGAACAGAACAGGGAATAGAGCAGTGGAATAGAGCAGTGGAATAGAGCAGTGGAATAGAACAGGGAATAGAGCAGTGGAATAGAGCAGTGGAATAGAGCAGTGGAACAGAACAGGGAATAGAGCAGTGGAACAGAACAGGGAATAGAGCAGTGGAATAGAGCAGTGGAATAGAGCAGTGGAACAGAGCAGGGAATAGAGCAGTGGAATAGAGCAGTGGAACAGAACAGGGAATAGAGCAGTGGAATAGAGCAGTGGAATAGAGCAGTGGAATAGAACAGGGAATAGAGCAGTGGAACAGAACAGGGAATAGAGCAGTGGAATAGAGCAGTGGAATAGAGCAGTGGAACAGAGCAGTGGAATAGAGCAGTGGAATAGAGCAGTGGAATAGAGCAGGGAATAGAGCAGTGGAATAGAACAGTGGAATAGAGCAGTGGAATAGAACAGGGAATAGAGCAGTGGAATAGAGCAGTGGAATAGAGCAGTGGAACAGAACAGGGAATAGAGCAGTGGAACAGAACAGTGGAATAGAGCAGTGGAACAGAACAGTGGAATAGAGCAGTGGAACAGAACAGGGAATAGAGCAGTGGAATAGAGCAGTGGAATAGAGCAGTGGAACAGAACAGGGAATAGAGCAGTGGAACAGAACAGTGGAATAGAGCAGTGGAATAGAGCAGTGGAACAGAACAGGGAATAGAGCAGTGGAACAGAACAGTGGAATAGAGCAGTGGAATAGAGCAGTGGAACAGAACAGGGAATAGAGCAGTGGAATAGAGCAGTGGAATAGAGCAGTGGAATAGAACAGGGAATAGAGCAGTGGAACAGAACAGGGAATAGAGCAGTGGAATAGAGCAGTGGAATAGAGCAGTGGAATAGAGCAGTGGAATAGAGCAGTGGAATAGAGCAGTGGAACAGAACAGGGAATAGAGCAGTGGAATAGAGCAGTGGAATAGAGCAGTGGAATGGACCAGGGAATAGAGCAGTGGAATAGAGCAGTGGAATAGAACAGTGGAACAGAACAGGGAATAGAGCAGTGGAACAGAACAGTGGAATAGAGCAGTGGAACAGAACAGTGGAATAGAGCAGTGGAACAGAGCAGTGGAACAGAACAGGGAATAGAGCAGTGGAATAGAGCAGTGGAATAGAGCAGTGGAACAGAACAGGGAATAGAGCAGTGGAATAGAGCAGTGGAATAGAGCAGTGGAATAGAGCAGTGGAACAGAGCAGGGAATAGAGCAGTGGAATAGAGCAGTGGATAGAGCAGTGGAACAGAACAGGGAATAGAGCAGTGGAATAGAGCAGTGGAATAGAGCAGTGGAATAGAGCAGTGGAATAGAACAGGGAATAGAGCAGTGGAACAGAACAGGGAATAGAGCAGTGGAATAGAGCAGTGGAATAGAGCAGTGGAACAGAGCAGTGGAATAGAGCAGTGGAATAGAGCAGTGGAATAGAGCAGTGGAACAGAACAGGGAATAGAGCAGTGGAATAGAGCAGTGGAATAGAGCAGTGGAATAGAACAGGGAATAGAGCAGTGGAATAGAGCAGTGGAATAGAGCAGTGGAACAGAACAGGGAATAGAGCAGTGGAACAGAACAGTGGAATAGAGCAGTGGAACAGAACAGTGGAATAGAGCAGTGGAACAGAGCAGTGGAACAGAACAGGGAATAGAGCAGTGGAATAGAGCAGTGGAATAGAGCAGTGGAACAGAACAGGGAATAGAGCAGTGGAACAGAACAGTGGAATAGAGCAGTGGAATAGAGCAGTGGAACAGATAAGGGAATAGAGCAGTGGAACAGAACAGTGGAATAGAGCAGTGGAACAGAGCAGTGGAACAGAACAGGGAATAGAGCAGTGGAATAGAGCAGTGGAATAGAGCAATGGAATAGAACAGGGAATAGAGCAGTGGAATAGAGCAGTGGAATAGAACAGGGAATAGAGCAGTGGAATAGAGCAGTGGAATAGAGCAGTGGAACAGAACAGGGAATAGAGCAGTGGAATAGAACAGGGAATAGAGCAGTGGAACAGAGCAGTGGAATAGAGCAGTGGAATAGAGCAGTGGAACAGCACAGGGAATAAACAGCCTCTAGAACAGTGGAATAGAACAGCGGAATAGAACAGCGGAACAGAACAGCGGAACAGAACAGCGGAATAGAACAGTGGAATAGAACAGCGGAACAGAACAGCGGAACAGAACAGCTGGAACAGAACAGCCTCTACAGAACAGCGGAACAGAACAGCGGAATAGAACAGCGGAACAGAACAGTTTGAACAGAACAGCGGAACAGAACAGCGGAACAGAACAGGGAACAGAACAGCGGAACAGAACAGCGGAACAGAACAGCGGAACAGAACAGCGGAATAGAACAGCGGAATAGAACAGCGGAATAGAACAGCGGAACAGAACAGCGGAACAGAACAGCGGGAACAGAACAGCGGAACAGAACAGCGGAATAGAACAGCGGAATAGAACAGCGGAATAGAACAGCGGAACAGAACAGCGGAACAGAACAGCGGAATAGAACAGCGGAATAGAACAGCGGAACAGAACAGCGGAACAGAACAGCGGAACAGAACAGCGGAACAGAACAGGGGAAACGGCTGCACTAGACTGGACCAGGGGAAAGGCTGCACTAGACTGGACCAGGGAAAGGCTGCACTAGACTGGACCAGGGGAAAGGCTGCACTAGACTGGACCAGGGGAAACGGCTGCACTAGACTGGTCCAAGGCTGCACTAGCCTGGACCAGGGAATAGGCTGCACTAGACTGGACCAGGGGAAACGGCTGCACTAGACTGGACCAGGGGAAACGGCTGCACTAGACTGGACCAGGGGAAACGGCTGCACTAGACTGGACCAGGGAAACGGCTGCACTAGACTGGACCAGGGGAAACGGCTGCACTAGACTGGACCAGGGGAAACGGCTGCACTAGACTGGACCAGGGGAACGGCTGCACTAGACTGGACCAGGGAAACGGCTGCACTAGACTGGTCCAAGGCTGCACTAGACTGGTCCAAGGCTGCACTAGACTGGACCAGGGGAAACGGCTGCACTAGACTGGTCCAGGGGAAACGGATGCACTAGACTGGTCCAGGGGAAACGGCTGCACTAGACTGGTCCAGGGAAACGGCTGCACTAGACTGGTCCAGGGAAACGGCTGCACTAGACTGGTCCAAGGCTGCACTATAATGGACTAAGGCTGCACTAGACTGGACCAGGGGAAACGGCTGCACTAGACTGGTCCAGGGGAAACGGATGCACTAGACTGGTCCAAGGCTGCACTATAATGGACTAAGGCTGCACTAGACTGGACCAGGGGAAACGGCTGCACTAGACTGGACCAGGGAAACGGCTGCACTAGACTGGACCAGGGCAAACGGCTGCACTAGACTGGACCAGGGAAAAGGCTGCACTAGACTGGTCCAAGGCTGCACTAGACTGGACCAGGGAAAAGGCTGCACTAGACTGGACCAGGGAAACGGCTGCACTAGACTGGACCAGGGAAACGGCTGCACTAGACTGGTCCAGGGGAAACGGCTGCACTAGACTGGACCAGGGAAACAGCTGCACTAGACTGGACCAGGGGAAACGGCTGCACTAGACTGGACCAGGGGAAACGGCTGCACTAGACTGGACCAGGGGAAAAGGCTGCACTAGACTGGACCAGGGGAAACGGCTGCACTAGACTGGACCAGGGGAAACGGCTGCACTAGACTGGACCAGGGGAAACGGCTGCACTAGACTGGACCAGGGGAAACGGCTGCACTAGACTGGACCAGGGAATAGGCTGCACTAGACTGGACCAGGGGAAACGGCTGCACTAGACTGGACCAGGGGAAACGGCTGCACTAGACTGGACCAGGGGAAACGGCTGCACTAGACTGGTCCAAGGCTGCACTAGACTGGACCAGGGGAAACGGCTGCACTAGACTGGACCAGGGGAAAGGGTATAAACAGTTTGGGAGCCCCTGGTATAAACAGTGTCCTCTACAGTTTGGGAGCCCCTGGTATAAACAGTGTCCTCTAAAGTTTGGGAGCCCCTGGTATAAACAGTGTCCTCTACAGTTTGGGAGCCCCTGGTATAAACAGTGTCCTCTACAGTTTGGGAGCCCCTGGTATAAACAGTGTCCTCTACAGTTTGGGAGCCCCTGGTATAAACAGTGTCCTCTACAGTTTGGGAGCCCCTGGTATAAACAGTGTCCTCTACAGTTTGGGAGCCCCTGGTATAAACAGTGTCCTCTACAGTTTGGGAGCCCCTGGTATAAACAGTGTCCTCTACAGTTTGGGAGCCCCTGGTATAAACAGTGTCCTCTACAGTTTGGGAGCCCCTGGTATAAACAGTGTCCTCTACAGTTTGGGAGCCCCTGGTATAAACAGTGTCCTCTACAGTTTGGGAGCCCCTGGTATAAACAGTGTCCTCTACAGTTTGGGAGCCCCTGGTATAAACAGTGTCCTCTACAGTTTGGGAGCCCCTGGTATAAACAGTTTGGGAGCCCCTGGTATAAACAGTGTCCTCTACAGTTTGGGAGCCCCTGGTATAAACAGTGTCCTCTACGTTTGGGAGCCCCTGGTATAAACAGTGTCCTCTACAGTTTGGGAGCCCCTGGTATAAACAGTTTGGGAGCCCCTGGTATAAACAGTGTCCTCTACAGTTTGGGAGCCCCTGGTATAAACAGTTTGGGAGCCCCTGGTATAAACAGTGTCCTCTACGTTTGGGAGCCCCTGGTATAAACAGTGTCCTCTACGTTTGGGAGCCCCTGGTATAAACAGTGTCCTCTACAGTTTGGGAGCCCCTGGTATAAACAGTGTCCTCTACGTTTGGGAGCCCCTGGTATAAACAGTGTCCTCTACGTTTGGGACGAACAGCTCAAATCCCTGACTGTAATAAGATGAGAGCCACTGTGTTTGTCCCCTTTCACCCTTAAACCTGCATGGCTGTGAACGCCTCTCTTTCTCTCCTCATTTACTCTCTGTTTTACTCTCCCTCAGCCCCTCCTTCTCTCCCTCAGCCTCTCCCTCAGCCTCTCCTTCTCTCCCTCCTTCTCTCCCTCAGCCTCTCCTTCTCTCCCTCCTTCTCTCCCTCAGCCTCTCCTTCTCTCCCTCCTTCTCTCCCTCAGCCTCTCCTTCTCTCCCTCAGCCTCTCCTTCTCTCCCTCAGCCTCTCCTTCTCTCCCTCAGCCTCCTTCTCTCCCTCCTTCTCTCCCTCAGCCTCTCCTTCTCTCCCTCCTTCTCTCCCTCAGCCTCTCCTTCTCTCCCTCCGCCTCTCCCTCAGCCTCTCCTTCTCTCCCTCAGCCTCTCCTTCTCTCCCTCCTTCTCTCCCTCAGCCTCTCCTTCTCTCCCTCCTTCTCTCCCTCAGCCTCTCCTTCTCTCCCTCCTTCTCTCCCTCAGCCTCTCCTTCTCTCCCTCCTTCTCTCCCTCAGCCTCTCCTTCTCTCCCTCAGCCTCTCCTTCTCTCCCTCAGCCTCTCCTTCTCTCCCTCCTTCTCTCCCTCAGCCTCTCCCTCCTTCTCTCCCTCAGCCTCTCCTTCTCTCCCTCAGCCTCTCCTTCTCTCCCTCCGCCTCTCCCTCAGCCTCTCCTTCTCTCCCTCAGCCTCTCCTTCTCTCCCTCCATCTCTCTCCCCATCTCCTCAGCCTCTCCCTCCTTCTCTCCCTCAGCCTCTCCTTCTCTCCCTCCTTCTCTCCCTCAGCCTCTCCTTCTCTCCCTCCTTCTCTCCCTCAGCCTCTCCTTCTCTCCCTCCTCCTTCTCTCCCTCAGCCTCTCCCTCCTTCTCTCCCTCAGCCTCTCCTTCTCTCCCTCCTTCTCTCCCTCAGCCTCTCCCTCCTTCTCTCCCTCAGCCTCTCCTTCTCTCCCTCCTTCTCTCCCTCAGCCTCTCCTTCTCTCCCTCCTTCTCTCCCTCAGCCTCTCCTTCTCTCCCTCCTTCTCTCCCTCAGCCTCTCCTTCTCTCCCTCCTTCTCTCCCCCAGCCTCTCCTTCTCTCCCTCAGCCTCTCCCCCAGCCTCTCCTTCTCTCCCTCCGCCTCTCCTTCTCAGCCTCCCTTCTCTCCCTCAGCCTCTCCTTCTCTCAGCCTCCCTCCTTCTCTCCTCTCCTTCTCCCCTCAGCCTCTCCTTCTCTCCCTCCTTCTCCTTCTCTCCCTCAGCCTCTCCTTCTCTCCCTCCTTCTCTCCCTCAGCCTCTCCCTCCTTCTCTCCCTCCTTCTCTCCCTCAGCCTCTCCCTCCTTCTCTCCCTCAGCCTCTCCTTCTCTCCCTCCTTCTCTCCCTCAGCCTCTCCTTCTCTCCCTCCTTCTCTCCCTCAGCCTCTCCTTCTCTCCCCTCAGCCTCTCCTTCTCTCCCTCCTTCTCTCCCTCAGCCTCTCCTTCTCTCCCTCCTTCTCTCCCTCAGCCTCTCCTTCTCTCCCTCCTTCTCTCCCTCAGCCTCTCCTTCTCTCCCTCCTTCTCTCCCTCCGCCCCTCCTTCTCCCCTCCGCCTCTCCCTCCTCCCTCCCCTCCCCCTCTCCTCTCTTCTCTCACCCCCCCCCTCCCTCCGCCCCTCCTTCTCTCACCCCGCCCCTCCCTCCGCCCCTCCTTCTCTCACCCCGCCCCTCCCTCCGCCCCTCCTCCTCACCACGCCCCTCCCTCCGCCCCCTCCTCTCCCTCCGCCCCTCCTCCTCTCCTTCCGCCTCTCCCTCCGCCTCTCCTTCTCTCACCCCGCCCCTCCCTCCGCCCCTCCTCTCACCCCGCCCCTCCCTCCGCCCCTCCTTCTCTCACCCCGCCCCTCCCTCCGCCCCTCCTCTCACCACGCCCCTCCCTCCCGCCCCTCCTCTCCCTCCGCCCCTCCTCCTCTCCCCCGCCTCTCCCTCCGCCCCCCCCTCCTTCTCTCACCCCGCCCCTCCCTCCGCCCCTCCTTCTCTCACCCCCCTCTCCCTCCGCCCCTCCTTCTCTCACCCCCGCCCCCTCCCTCCGCCCCTCCTCCTCTCCCCCCCGCCCCTCCCTCCGCCCCTCCTTCTCTCACCCTTCCTCTCCCTCCGCCTCCTTCTCTCACCCCCCCCCTCCCTCCGCCCCTCCTCCCACCCCGCCCCTCCCTCCCCCTCCCCCCCCCCCTCCCTCCGCCCCTCCTCTCACCCCGCCCCTCCCTCCTCTCACCCCGCCCCTTCTCACCCCGACCCTCCTTCTCAGGTGATAGAGAAAGCTGGGTTCATATTTCATGTTTGTCCGTTGCAGGTGTAAAGCACCTCTTTAAATATATATATATATATATATATATATATATATATATATATATATATATATATATATATATATATAAAGCTCAACACAAGCTGTTTGGCTAAACATGATGACAGTTTAGGAAGGGGGCCATGTTTTACTTTATTTTTGGTTGTTTTGGGGGGTTAGGGGATTAAAAGGTGTCATTTTCCCACACTGAATTCTCATAAACGGCCATCCAAAAGAGCAATTGTCCATAACTAGACTCCAAATGATTTCATACATTGTGACAAAAATAACATGAGAATGATCACATTGAGTTATCAGCCTGTACCAATATAGAGTTAAATGGTCAACATTAGTCTATATTATCAGTGAACCAATCGATATACATCGGTCAAGCTCTAGTTAAAAAGTAGTGAAAGAGAAAGAGAGGGCAGAGGAGAGAGAAAGAGAGGGAAGAGAGAGGAGAGAGAGAGGGGGCAGAGAGAGGAGAGAGAAAGAGAGGGCAGAGAGAAAAGAGAGAGGGGGCAGAGAGAAAGAAAGAGAGGGCAGAGAGAGAGGGCAGAGAGAGAGAGAAAGAGGGGAAGAGAGAGGAGAGAGGGCAGAGAGATAGGGGCAGAGAAGAGAGAGGGAAGAAGAGAGGAGAGAGAGAGGGGGCAGAGAGAGAGAGAGAGAGAGAGAGGGCAGAGAGAGGAGAGAGAGAGAGGGAGAGAGAAAGAAAGAGAGGGCAGAGAGAGGAGAGAGAAAGAGAGGGAGAGAGAGAGAGAGAAGAGAGGGGAGAGAGAAAGAGAGAGGGGGCAGAGAGAGGGCAGAGAGAGGGCAGAGAGAAAGAAAGAGAGGGCAGAGAGAGGAGAGAGAGGGAGAGAGAGGAAGAGAGAGAAAGAGAGGGCAGAGAGAGAGGAGAGAGAAAGAGAGGGAAGAGAGAGAGAGAGAAAGAGAGGGCAGAGAGAAAGAAAGAGAGAGGGGGCAGAGAGAGAGGGCAGAGAGAGGGCAGAGAGAAAGAAAGAGAGGGCAGAGAGGGCAGAGAGCGAGAGACGGGGAGTGAGCGAGAGAAAATAAGAGGGGGAAAGACACACAGAGAATGTGAGAGGAGGAGTAATTTTCTCCTTCCTCTTCTCCCCAAAGCAAACAACCATTTAACTGGATGGACAGAGAGAGAGAAGGGGGGGGGTTGAGACGTCAGACCTGTTCTCTTCCTTGTTTGTGATTGTTATCAGGGCTATTTTAGGAAGCTACCAGGAAGTCATTAACACTGGGCTGCTCACTGAGAGGAGAGAGAGAGAGAGAGAGAGAGAGAGAGAGAGAGAGAGAGAGAGAGAGAGGAGAGAGAGAGAGAGGAGAGGAGAGATGAGAATAGGAGGACGAGAGAGAGAGAGAGAGAGAGAGAGAGAGAGAGAGAGATGAAGAGAATGAGATTTTTCAGAATAAGGAGGATGAGAACCAAATGCATTAACTCCTCCTACTCAGAACCACAACATTAGTCAGAACCAGACTAGAGGAAAGAGGGACAGATAATTATGGAAAAATAGAAACTATGAATTGTAACTGATGAAGAGCAATCCTCCTTTTTCAACCATTCAACTCCTCCTACTCAGAACCACAACATTAACTCCTCCTAATCAGAACCACAACATTAACTCCTCCTACTCAGAACCACAACATTAACTCCTCCTACTCAGAACCACAACATTAACTCCTCCTACTCAGAACCACAACATTAACTCCTCCTACTCAGAACCACAACATTAACTCCTCCTACTCAGAACCACAACATTAACTCCTCCTACTCAGAACCACAACATTAACTCCTCCTACTCAGAACCACAACATTAACTCCTCCTACTCAGAACCACAACATTAACTCCTCCTACTCAGAACCACAACATTTAACTCCTCCTACTCAGAACCACAACATTTAACTCCTCCTACTCAGAACCACAACAT
This sequence comes from Oncorhynchus keta, assembly GCF_023373465.1. NCBI lineage: Eukaryota > Metazoa > Chordata > Actinopteri > Salmoniformes > Salmonidae > Oncorhynchus > Oncorhynchus keta. Next base: position 211,374 of record NW_026290958.1, on the reverse strand, counting down.
TTAACTCCTCCTACTCAGAACCACAACATTAAATCCTCCTACTCAGAACCACAACATTAAATCCTCCTACTCAGAACCACAACATTAACTCCTCCTACTCAGAACCACAACATTAACTCCTCCTACTTAGAACCACAACATTAACTCCTCCTACTCAGAACCACAACATTTAACTCCTCCTACTCAGAACCACAACATTTAACTCCTCCTACTCAGAACCACAACATTTAACTCCTCCTACTCAGAACCACAACATTAACTCCTCCTACTCAGAACCACAACATTAACTCCTCCTACTCAGAACCACAACATTAACTCCTCCTACTCAGAACCACAACATTAACTCCTCCTACTCAGAACCACAACATTAACTCCTCCTACAGGTCCCAGACGTGTCTCCTCTGCTCCTGTTCTAAAGACTCTCTCCTCCTCAATGCTTTATTCCTCATAATGTCTCTGCAGTGTTATCAGATAATGTGTTGTTTCTGCAGGACCCACTGTAGCACCATTACTCAGCCTGGTGCTCTAATGGCTATTGATGCAGCCTGGGGCAACACACACACACACACACACGTGCTCTCACTTAGACACACCCACTTGCACGCAGAGGCGCACACACACACATCAACGCCACACATAGAGGACACACACACACACACAGAGAACATAGACACACAGAGATCATAGGACACACACAGAACATAGAGGACACACACACAGAACATAGAGGACACACACAGAGAGAGAGAGAGAACATTGAGGACACAGAGAGAGAGAGAGAGAGAGAACATAGGACACACACAGAGAGAGAGAGAACATAGAGGACACACACAGAGAGAGAGAACACAGAGGACACACACAGAGAGAGAGAACATAGAGGGAGGGGAGGGAGGGAGGGAGGGAGGGAGGGAGGGAGGGAGGGAGGGGGAGGGAGTCATTCAGTGTGTGTGTGTGTGTGTGTGTGTGTGTGTGTGTGTGTGTGTGTGTGTGTGTGTGTGTGTGTGTGTGTGTGTGTGTGTGTGTGTGTGTGTGTGTGTGTGTGTGTGTGTGGTAGGTAGCTAGGTAAACCTGAGCCTGCAGAGTAATTCCTACTTAGATGAGGATTTGGCCTCTTGGTTGTCGTGGGCGTGAAGAGCAGAGAGAGATTTAGTGGACTAAGTCAGCAAGGATGAACAAGAGATCACCTCTGGGGTGGAGGAGAGGACAGGAGAGGGGGGGTAGAGGGGATGGGAGAGAGGAGAGGGTATGTGTGTGTGTAAACCACTCCTCAGTACATGACACATGACAGCCCGCTTGGAGTTTGCCAAAAGGCACCTACAGGTCTCTGACCATGAAAAACAAGATTCTCTGGTCTGATGAAACCAAGATTGAACTCTTTGGCCTGAATGTCGAGCGTCACGTCTGGAGGAAACCTGACACCATCCCTACGGTGAAGCATGGTGGTGGCACCATCCCTACGGTGAAGCATGGTGGTGGCACCATCCCTACGGTGAAGCATGGTGGTGGCACCATCCCTACGGTGAAGCATGGTGGTGGCACCATCCCTACGGTGAAGCATGGTGGTGGCAGCATCCCTACGGTGAAGCATGGTGGTGGCACCATCCCTACGGTGAAGCATGGTGGTGGCACCATCCCTACGGTGAAGCATGGTGGTGGCAGCATCAGGCTGTGGGGGTGTTTATCAGAAGCAGGGACTGGGAGACTAGTCAGGATGGAGGGAAAGATGAACGGAGAAATGTTTAGAGAGATCCTTGCTGAAAACCTGCTCCAGAGCGCTCAGATGAGGGTTCACCTTCCAAGAGAACAACGACACTAAGCTTCGGGACAGGTCTCATTGTGGGGGTGAAGCGATGTCATTATGGGATGTTGTGATGTCATTGTGGGGGTGTAGCGATGTCATTATGGGATGTTGTGATGTCATTGTGGGGTGTAGCGATGTCATTGTGGGGTGTAGCGATGTCATTGTGGGATGTTGTGATGTCATTGTGGGGTGTAGTGATGTCATTACGGGATGTTGTGATGTCATTGTGGGGTGTAGTGATGTCATTACGACACTAAGCATTATGGGACAGGTCTCATTGTGGGGGTGTAGCGATGTCATTATGGGATGCTGTGATGTCATTGTGGGGTGTAGCGATGTCATTATGGGATGTTGTGATGTCATTGTGGGGTGTAGCGATGTCATTATGGGATGTTGTGATGTCATTGTGGGGTGTAGCGATGTCATTATGGGATGTTGTGATGTCATTGTGGGGTGTAGCAACAACAAGACACACAGTCATTATGGGATGTTGTGATGTCATTGTGGGGTGTAGTGATGTCATTACAGGATGTTGTGATGTCATTGTGGGGTGTAGTGATGTCATTATGGGATGTTGTGATGTCATTGTGAGGTGTAGCGATGTCATTATGGGATGTTGTGATGTCATTGTGGGGTGATCACACTAATGTCATTAGCTGGGATGTTGTGATGTCATTGTGGGGTGTTGCGATGTCATTATGGGATGTTGTGATGTCATTGTAGGGACATAGTGATGTCATTGTGGGGTATAGCGATGTCATTGTGGGGTATAGCGATGTCATTGTGGGGATATAGCGATGTCATTGTGGGGTATAGCGATGTCATTATATTACCTAGTGGACTGTGTCATTCATAATTAACAGCGTGTGTGTGTGTGTGTGTGTGTGCGTGTGCGTGTGCGTGTGGCTGTCACACTGTGCGCTGGCTGATCTAACTGGGAGCGGCTGGCCAGCATCAATAATGTAAAGTGGGGTTACATCTCAGACACAAGACACACAGCTAGCTGATCTAACTGGCTGATCACACTAGTAAAACAACAAGACACACAGCTAGCTGATCTGACTGGCTGATCACACTAATACAACAAGACACACAGCTAGCTGATCTAACTGGCTGATCACACTAGTACAACAAGACACACAGCTAGCTGATCTGACTGGCTGATCACACTAATACAACAACAAGACACACAGCTAGCTGATCTAACTGGCTGATCACACTAATACAACAACAAGACACACAGCTAGCTGATCTAACTGGCTGATCACACTAATACAACAAGACACACAGCTGGCTGATCTAACTGGCTGATCACACTAATACAACAACAAGACACACAGCTAGCTGATCTAACTGGCTGATCACACTAATACAACAACAAGACACACAGCTAGCTGATCTAACTGGCTGATCACACTAGTACAACAACAAGACACACAGCTAGCTGATCTAACTGGCTGATCACACTAATACAACAAGACACACAGCTAGCTGATCTAACTGGCTGATCACACTAGTACAACAACAAGACACACAGCTAGCTGATCTAACTGGCTGATCACACTAATACAACAAGACACACAGCTAGCTGATCTAACTGGCTGATCACACTAATACAACAAGACACACAGCTCTGATCTAACTGGCTGATCACACTAATAAAACAACAAGACACACAGCTGCTGATCTAACTGGCTGATCACACTACTGGCTGAGTGGCTGATCACACTAGTACAGCAAGACACAGCAGCAGTGGCTGATCACACTAATACAACAACAAGACACACAGCTGATCTAACTGGCTGATCACACTAATACAACAACAAGACACAGCTGGCTGATCTAACTGGCTGATCACACTACACACAGCTGGCTGATCTGACTAGATACAACAAGACACACAGCTAGCTGATCTGACTGGCTGATCACACTAGAAAACAAGACACAGCTAGCTGATCTAACTGGCTGATCACACTAAGACACACAGCTGGCTGATCTAACTGGCTGATCACAGTAATACAACAAGACACACAGCTGGCTGGTCTAACTGGCTGATCACACTAATAAAACCAAGACACACAGCTAGCTGATCTAACTGGCTGAACACTAATACAACAAGACACACAGCTGGCTGATCTGACTGGCTGATCACACTAATACAACAAGACACACAGCTGAAACAACAAGACACACAGCTGGCTGATCACATCACACTAATACAACAACAAGACACACAGCTAGCTGGGATCACACTAGGGCTGAACACTAGTTCACACCAGCAGCCAGTGGGGTCAGAGATACCAGCAGCCAGTGGGGTCACGGTGAAGAGATACCAGCAGCCAGTGGGGTCACGGTGAAGAGAGACCAGCAGCCAGTGGGGTCACGGTGAAGAGAGACCAGCAGCCAGTGGGGTCACGGTGAAGAGATACCAGCAGCCAGTGGGGTCACGGTGAAGAGATACCAGCAGCCAGTGGGGTCACGGTGAAGAGAGACCAGCAGCCAGTGGGGTCACGGTGAAGAGAGACCAGCAGCCAGTGGGGTCACGGTGAAGAGAGACCAGCAGCCAGTGGGGTCACGGTGAAGAGAGACCAGCAGCCAGTGGGGTCACGGTGAAGAGAGACCAGCAGCCAGTGGGGTCACGGTGAAGTGCCTTGGTCAAGGGCACAGCAGATGAGTTTTTGTTTTGACGTTGGCGGCTCTGGGATTTGAACCAGCAACCTTTTGGTTACGGGGGCCAATGCTGTAACCCCGAGGCCCCCTGCCACCCCTATGTATCGGTCAGGCATGGGAAATGTAGGTCGATGTGTACCTACCTGTATTTTTCTCTGTGTGTGTGTGTGTGTGTGTGTGTGTGTGTGTGTGTGTGTGTGTGTGTGTGTGTGTGTGTGTGTGTGTGTGTGTGTGTGTGTGTGTGTGTGTGTGTGTGTGTGTGTACATGGAATGATCCTTGTGTGCCAGTGAGTGACGTCACGTGTGTGCAGCTATTCTCCTGTGACGTTGCTACGGTTCAACAGTCACCACAACACAACACAACACAACACAACAGACCACAACAGACCACAACACAACGCAACACACCACAACAGACCACAACAGACCACAACAGACCACAACACAACACACCACAACAGACCACAACACACCACACCACAACACACCACAACACACCACAACACACCACAACAGACCACAACACAACAGACCACAACACAACACACCACAACAGACCACAACAGACCACAACAGACCACAACACAACACAACACACCACAACACAACACAACACACCACAACAGACTGTCTTCAGGTGCATGAAGAACATTCAAACACACAACCAGGGGAACTAATGGGTCATCAAAGCCAAAATGTAAAACAAGAAATGATCCAGTGGATCTCCTCCCAGAATGCCCTGTTGTAGTGTAATGGTCAGGATCTCCTGCCAGAATGCCCTGTTGTAGTGTAATGGTCCAGGATCTCCTCCCAGAATGCCCTGTTGTAGTGTAATGGTCCAGGATCTCCTCCCAGAATGCCCTGTTGTAGTGTAATGGTCAGGATCTCCTCCCAGAATGCCCTGTTGTAGTGTAATGGTCCAGGATCTCCTCCCAGAATGCCCTGTTGTAGTGTAATGGTCCAGGATCTCCTCCCAGAATGCCCTGTTGTAGTGTAATGGTCCAGGATCTCCTCCCAGAATGCCCTGTTGTAGTGTAATGGTCAGGATCTCCTCCCAGACAGGCCTGTTGTAGTGTAATGGTCAGGATCTCCTCCCAGAATGCCCTGTTGTAGTGTAATGGTCCAGGATCTCCTCCCAGAATGCCCTGTTGTAGTGTAATGGTCAGGATCTCCTCCCAGAATGCCCTGTTGTAGTGTAATGGTCCAGGATCTCCTCCCAGAATGCCCTGTTGTAGTGTAATGGTCCAGATCTCCTCCCAGAATTCCCTGTTGTAGTGTAATGGTCCAGGATCTCCTCCCAGAATGCCCTGTTGTAGTGTAATGGTCCAGGATCTCCTCCCAGAATGCCCTGTTGTAGTGTAATGGTCCAGGATCTCCTCCCAGAAGGCCTGTTGTAGTGTAATGGTCCAGGATCTCCTCCCAGAATGCCTGTTGTAGTGTAATGGTCAGGATCTCCTCCCAGAATGCCCTGTTGTAGTGTAATGGTCCAGGATCTCCTCCCAGAATGCCCTGTTGTAGTGTAATGGTCCAGGATCTCCTCCCAGAATGCCCTGTTGTAGTGTAATGGTCCAGGATCTCCTCCCAGAATGCCCTGTTGTAGTGTAATGGTCAGGATCTCCTCCCAGAATGCCCTGTTGTAGTGTAATGGTCAGGATCTCCTCCCAGAATGCCCTGTTGTAGTGTAATGGTCCAGGATCTCCTCCCAGAATGCCCTGTTGTAGTGTAATGGTCAGGATCTCCTCCCAGAATGCCCTGTTGCAGTGTACTGGTCAGGATCTCCTCCCAGACAGGCCTGTTGTAGTGTAATGGTCCAGGATCTCCTCCCAGAATGCCCTGTTGCAGTGTAATGGTCCAGGATCTCCTCCCAGAATGCCCTGTTGTAGTGTAATGGTCCAGGATCTCCTCCCAGAATTCCTGTTGTAGTGTAATGGTCCAGGATCTCCTCCCAGAATGCCCTGTTGTAGTGTAATGGTCCAGGATCTCCTCCCAGAATTCCCTGTTGTAGTGTAATGGTCCAGGATCTCCTCCCAGAATGCCCTGTTGTAGTGTAATGGTCCAGGATCTCCTCCCAGAATGCCCTGTTGTAGTGTAATGGTCCAGGATCTCCTCCCAGAATGCCCTGTTGTAGTGTAATGGTCCAGGATCTCCTCCCAGAATGCCCTGTTGTAGTGTAATGGTCCAGGATCTCCTCCCAGAATGCCCTGTTGTAGTGTAATGGTCCAGGATCTCCTCCCAGAATGCCCTGTTGTAGTGTAATGGTCCAGGATCTCCTCCCAGAATGCCCTGTTGTAGTGTAATGGTCCAGGATCTCCTCCCAGAATGCCCTGTTGTAGTATAATGGTCCAGGATCTCCTCCCAGAATGCCCTGTTGTAGTGTACTGGTCAGGATCTCCTCCCAGACAGGCCTGTTGTAGTGTAATGGTCCAGGATCTCCTCCCAGAATGCCCTGTTGCAGTGTAATGGTCCAGGATCTCCTCCCAGAATGCCCTGTTGTAGTGTAATGGTCCAGGATCTCCTCCCAGAATGCCCTGTTGTAGTGTAATGGTCCAGGATCTCCTCCCAGAATGCCCTGTTGTAGGGTAATGGTCCAGGATCTCCTCCCAGAATGCCCTGTTGTAGTGTAATGGTCCAGGATCTCCTCCCAGAATGCCCTGTTGTAGTGTAATGGTCCAGGATCTCCTCCCAGAATGCCCTGTTGTAGTGTAATGGTCCAGGATCTCCTCCCAGAATGCCCTGTTGTAGTGTAATGGTCCAGGATCTCCTCCCAGAATGCCCTGTTGTAGTGTAATGGTCAGGATCTCCTCCCAGAATGCCCTGTTGTGGTGTAATGGTCCAGGATCTCCTCCCAGAATGCCCTGTTGCAGTGTAATGGTCCAGGATCTCCTCCCAGACAGCCTGTTGTAGTGTAATGGTCCAGGATCTCCTCCCAGAATGCCCTGTTGTAGTGTAATGGTCCAGGATCTCCTCCCAGAATGCCCTGTTGTAGTGTAATGGTCCAGGATCTCCTCCCAGAATGCCCTGTTGTAGTGTAATGGTCAGGATCTCCTCCCAGAATGCCCTGTTGTAGTGTAATGGTCCAGGATCTCCTCCCAGAATGCCCTGTTGTAGTGTAATGGTCCAGGATCTCCTCCCAGAATGCCCTGTTGTAGTGTAATGGTCAGGATCTCCTCCCAGAATGCCCTGTTGCAGTGTAATGGTCAGGATCTCCTCCCAGAAGGCCTGTTGTAGTGTAATGGTCCAGGATCTCCTCCCAGAATGCCCTGTTGCAGTGTAATGGTCCAGGATCTCCTCCCAGAATGCCCTGTTGTAGTGTAATGGTCCAGGATCTCCTCCCAGAATGCCCTGTTGTAGTGTAATGGTCCAGGATCTCCTCCCAGAATGCCCTGTTGTAGTGTAATGGTCCAGGATCTCCTCCCAGAATGCCCTGTTGTAGTGTAATGGTCCAGGATCTCCTCCCAGAATGCCCTGTTGTAGTGTAATGGTCCAGGATCTCCTCCCAGAATGCCCTGTTGTAGTGTAATGGTCCAGGATCTCCTCCCAGAATGCCCTGTTGTAGTGTAATGGTCCAGGATCTCCTCCCAGAATGCCCTGTTGTAGTGTAATGGTCAGGATCTCCTCCCAGAATGCCCTGTTGTAGTGTAATGGTCAGGATCTCCTCCCAGAAGGCCTGTTGTAGTGTAATGGTCCAGGATCTCCTCCCAGAATGCCCTGTTGTAGTGTAATGGTCCAGGATCTCCTCCCAGAATGCCCTGTTGTAGTGTAATGGTCCAGGATCTCCTCCCAGAATGCCCTGTTGTAGTGTAATGGTCCAGGATCTCCTCCCAGAATGCCCTGTTGTAGTGTAATGGTCCAGGATCTCCTCCCAGAATGCCCTGTTGTAGTGTAATGGTCCAGGATCTCCTCCCAGAATGCCCTGTTGTGGTGTAATGGTCCAGGATCTCCTCCCAGAATGCCCTGTTGTAGTGTAATGGTCCAGGATCTCCTCCCAGAATGCCCTGTTGTAGTGTAATGGTCCAGGATCTCCTCCCAGAATGCCCTGTTGTAGTGTAATGGTCCAGGATCTCCTCCCAGAATGCCCTGTTGTAGTGTAATGGTCCAGGATCTCCTCCCAGAATGCCCTGTTGTAGTGTAATGGTCCAGGATCTCCTCCCAGAATGCCCTGTTGTAGTGTAATGGTCCAGGATCTCCTCCCAGAATGCCCTGTTGTAGTGTAATGGTCCAGGATCTCCTCCCAGAATGCCCTGTTGTAGTGTAATGGTCCAGGATCTCCTCCCAGAATGCCCTGTTGTAGTGTAATGGTCCAGGATCTCCTCCCAGAATGCCCTGTTGTAGTGTAATGGTCAGGATCTCCTCCCAGAATGCCCTGTTGTGGTGTAATGGTCCAGGATCTCCTCCCAGAATGCCCTGTTGTAGTGTAATGGTCCAGGATCTCCTCCCAGACAGGCCTGTTGTAGTGTAATGGTCAGGATCTCCTCCCAGAATGCCCTGTTGTAGTGTAATGGTCCAGGATCTCCTCCCAGAATGCCCTGTTGTGGTGTAATGGTCAGGATCTCCTCCCAGAATGGCCTGTTGTAGTGTAATGGTCCAGGATCTCCTCCCAGAATGCCCTGTTGTAGTGTAATGGTCCAGGATCTCCTCCCAGAATGCCCTGTTGTAGTGTAATGGTCAGGATCTCCTCCCAGAATGCCCTGTTGTAGTGTAATGGTCCAGGATCTCCTCCCAGAATGCCCTGTTGTAGTGTAATGGTCAGGATCTCCTCCCAGAATGCCCTGTTGTGTGTAATGGTCCAGGATCTCCTCCCAGAATGCCCTGTTGTAGTGTAATGGTCCAGGATCTCCTCCCAGAATGCCCTGTTGTAGTGTAATGGTCCAGGATCTCCTCCCAGAATGCCCTGTTGTAGTGTAATGGTCCAGGATCTCCTCCCAGAATGCCCTGTTGTAGTGTAATGGTCCAGGATCTCCTCCCAGAATGCCCTGTTGTAGTGTAATGGTCCAGGATCTCCTCCCAGAATGCCCTGTTGTGGTGTAATGGTCAGGATCTCCTCCCAGAATGCCCTGTTGTAGTGTAATGGTCCAGGATCTCCTCCCAGAATGCCCTGTTGTAGTGTAATGGTCCAGGATCTCCTCCCAGAATGCCCTGTTGTAGTGTAATGGTCCAGGATCTCCTCCCAGAATGCCCTGTTGTAGTGTAATGGTCAGGATCTCCTCCCAGAATGCCCTGTTGTAGTGTAATGGTCCAGGATCTCCTCCCAGAATGCCCTGTTGTAGTGTAATGGTCAGGATCTCCTCCCAGAATGCCCTGTTGTAGTGTAATGGTCAGGATCTCCTCCCAGAATGCCCTGTTGTAGTGTAATGGTCCAGGATCTCCTCCCAGAATGCCCTGTTGTAGTGTAATGGTCCAGGATCTCCTCCCAGAATGCCCTGTTGTGGGTAATGGTCCAGGATCTCCTCCCAGAATGCCCTGTTGTAGTGTAATGGTCCAGGATCTCCTCCCAGAATGCCCTGTTGTAGTGTAATGGTCCAGGATCTCCTCCCAGAATGCCTGTTGTAGTGTAATGGTCAGGATCTCCTCCCAGAATGCCCTGTTGTAGTGTAATGGTCCAGGATCTCCTCCCAGAATGCCCTGTTGTGGGTAATGGTCAGGATCTCCTCCCAGAATGCCTGTTGTGGTGTAATGGTCAGGATCTCCTCCCAGAATGCCCTGTTGTAGTGTAATGGTCAGGATCTCCTCCCAGAATGCCCTGTTGTAGTGTAATGGTCAGGATCTCCTCCCAGAATGCCCTGTTGCAGTGTAATGGTCAGGATCTCCTCCCAGAATGCCCTGTTGTAGGTAATGGTCAGGATCTCCTCCCAGAATGCCCTGTTGTAGTGTACTGGTCAGGATCTCCTCCCAGACAGGCCTGTTGTAGTGTAATGGTCCAGGATCTCCTCCCAGACAGGCCTGTTGTAGTGTAATGGTCAGGATCTCCTCCCAGAATGCCCTGTTGTAGGGGTAATGGTCAGGATCTCCTCCCAGAATGCCCTGTTGTAGTGTAATGGTCAGGATCTCCTCCCAGACAGGCCTGTTGTAGTGTAATGGTCCAGGATCTCCTCCCAGAATGCCCTGTTGTAGTGTAATGGTCCAGGATCTCCTCCCAGAATGCCCTGTTGTAGTGTAATGGTCAGGATCTCCTCCCAGAATGCCCTGTTGTAGTGTAATGGTCAGGATCTATCTGGTCTAGTAGACGGGGAAGTCTTCAATACACATTCTACTCTGCTGGGACTTTGGCCATTGTTGGCACTACTATCCACAGAGGTATTTTAGAGAAGAACATAACATTACACACACACACACACACAGGGACACACACACACACACACACACAGGACACACACAGGGACACACACACACAGGGACACACACACACAGGGACACACACACACAGGGACACACACACACACACACACACACAGGACACACACACACAGGGACACACACACACACACACACACACGGGACACACACACAGGGACACACACACACGGGACACACACACGGGGACACACACACACAGGGACACACACACACAGGGACACACACACACAGGGACACACACACACAGGGACACACACACAGGGACACACACACAGGGACACACACACACACACACACACACACACGGGGACACACACACACACGGACACACACACACGGGGACACACACACACACACGGACACACACACACAGGGGGACACACACACAGGGACACACACACACAGGGACACACACACACAGGGACACACACACACAGGGACACACACACAGGGACACACACACAGGGACACACACACACAGGGACACACACACACAGGGACACACACACACAGGGACACACACACAGGGACACACACACAGGGACACACACACAGGGACACACACACAGGGACACACACACAGGGACACACACACAGGGACACACACACACACAGGGACACACACACAGGGACACACACACACACACAGGGGACACACACACAGGGACACACACACACAGGGACACACACACACAGGGACACACACACGGGACACACACAGGGGACACACACACACAGGGACACACACACACACACACGGACACACACACGGACACACACACGGGGACACACACACGGACACTCACACGGACACTCACACGGACACTCACTTCTCTGCGTACACAGTGTGAGGCTGTGGAGAGAGGCCTAGTACAGGGTGCAGGCCAGCCTGATGAACATGTGGACGTGCCTGGAAGGAGGGGAATGTGGTCACATAGCCTGGCCAAATTAAAAACATCCACACAGAGAGAAGGAGAGGGGGGGGTACGAGACAGAGAGAGGTAGAGGAGGAGGAGAGAGACACCAAAAGGAGGAGGGGAGAGACAGAGAGAGAGAGAGAAATCCCAGAGACAGAGAGAGGAGGAGGAGGAGAGAGCCAGAGAGAGACACTAAAAGGAGGAGGAGAGAGACAGAGAGAGGTAGAGGAGGAGGAGAAAGACACTAAAAGGAGGAGGAGAGAGACAGAGAGAGAGGGAAATCCCAGAGACAGAGAGAGGAGGAGAGGAGAGAGCCAGAGAGAGACACTAAAAGGAGGAGGAGAGAGACAGAGACAGAGAGAGGAGGAGGAGGAGACACTAAAGGAGAGAGAGAGACAGAGAGAGGAGAGGAGGAGAGAGAAAGACACTAGAAGGAGAGGAGAGAGACAGAGAGAGAGAGAAATCCCAGAGACAGAGAGGAGAGGAGAGAGACAGAGAGAGACACTAGAGAGGAGAGAGAGAGACAGAGAGAGAGAGAGAGAGAGACAGAGACAGAGACAGAGACCCAGAGACAGAGAGAGAGAGAGAGAGAGAGAGAGAGAGAGAGAGAGAGAGAGAGAGAGAGAGAGAGAGAGAGGAAATCCCAGAGACAGAGAGAGGTAGAGAGAGAGCCAGAGAGACACTAAAAGGAGGAGAGAGAGAGAGAGAGAGAGAGAGAGAGAGGAGAGAGAGAGAGAGAGAGAGAGAGAGAGAGAGGAATCCCAGAGACAGAGAGAGGTAGAGGTGGAGGAGAGAGACACTGAAAGGAGGGGAGAGAGAGGCCCATTGCCCTTTATGGTTGTGAGGTCTGGGGTCCGCTCACCAACCAAGACTTCACAAAATGGGACAAACACCAAATTGAGACTCTGCATGCAGAATTCTGCAAAAATATCCTCCGTGTACAACGTAGAACACCAAATAATGCATGCAGAGCAGAATTAGGCCGATACCCACTAATTATCAAAATCCAGAAAAGAGCCGTTAAATTCTACAACCACCTAAAAGGGAAGCAATTCACAAACCTTCCATAACAAAGCCATCACAAACAGAGAGATGAACCTGGAGAAGAGTCCCCTAAGCAAGCTGGTCCTGGGGCTCTGTTCACAAACACACCCTACAGAGCCCCAGGACAGCAGCACAATTAGACCCAACCAAATCATGAGAAAACTAAAAGATAATTACTTGACACATTGAGAAGAATTGACCAAAAAACAGAGCAAACTAGAATGCTATTTGGCCCTAAACAGAGAGTACACAGTGGCAGAATACCTGACCCCTGTGACTGACCCAAACTTTAGAAAAGCTTTGACTATGTACAGACTCAGTAAGCATAGCCTTGCTATTGAGAAAGGTGCACACTGCCCACAAAATGAGCTGCACTTCCTAACCTCCTGCCCAATGTATCACCATATTAGAGAGACATATTTCCCTCAGATTACACAGATCCACAAAGAATTCGAAAACAAATCCAATTTTGAAAAACTCCCATATCTACTGGGTGAAATTCCACAGTGTGCATCACAGCAGCAAGATTTGTGACCTGTTGCCACGAGAAAAGGGCAACCAGTGAAGAACAAACACCATTGTAAATACAACCCATATCTATGCTTATTTATTTTATCTTGTGTCCTTTAACTATTTGTACATTGTTAAAACACTGTATATATATAATATGACATTTGTAATGTCTTTATTGTTTTGAAACTTCTGTATGTGTAATGTTTACTGTTCATTTTGTATTGTTTATTTCACTTTATATATTCACTTTATATATTATCTACCTCACTTGCTTTGGCAATGTTAACACATGTTTCCAATGCTTATAAAGCCCTTGAATTGAATTGAAAGAGAGGAATCCCAGAGACAGAGAGAAGTAGAGGAGGAGAGAGAGACCGAAAGGAGGAGGGGAGAGAGAGAGAGAGAGAGGTAGAGGAGGAGAGAGACACCGAAAGGAGGAGGGGAGAGAGAGACCGAAAGGAGGGGAGAGAGAGGGAGAGGTATTGGAGGAGGAGAGAGACACCGAAAGGAGGAGGAGAGAGAGAGAGAGGTAGAGGAGGAGAGAGACACCGAAAGGAGGAGGAGAGAGAGAGAGAGAAAGGAGGGGAGAGAGAGAGACCCGAAAGGAGGGGAGAGAGAGAGAGAGGTATTGGAGGAGGAGAGAGACACCGAAAGGAGGAGGGGAGAGAGAGAGAGAGAGAGAGAGAGAGAGGGGGTAGAGGAGGAGGAGAGAGACACCGAAAAGAGGAGGGGAGAGAGAGAGAGAGGGGAGTAGAGGAGGAGGGGAGAGAGAGAGAGTAGAGGAGGAGGAGAGAGACACCGAAAAGAGGAGGGGAGAGAGAGAGAGAGAGGTAGAGGAGGAGGGGAGAGAGAGAGAGAGAGGTAGAGGAGGAGGAGAGACACCGAAAGGAGGAGGGGAGAGAGAGAGGTAGAGGAGGAGGAGAGAGAGAGAGAGAGAGAGAGAGAGAGAGAGAGAGCGAGAGGTAGAGGAGGAGGGGAGAGCCAGAGAGAAAACAGCAGAATATGAAGAGAGAGAACAGGTCTGAGCCCTGTTGTGACTGAGGGGTAGTTTGGCGGGTTGTCCGCTGCGTGTGATGTCGGCATCCACGGGCCTCCTCAGTGTGTGTGTGTGTGTGTGTGTGTGTGTGTGTGAGCTCCATGCCAGCTCAATGGGTTAAATATAGCTACTGGGCAGTGATCCCAGACTGTATTAACAATATATACCACCACCACTTTAGATAATACTGACAGCGGATAGCAGGGAGGGGAGGGACACTGGAGAGGGAGGATAGGAGGGGAGGAACACTGGAGAGGGAGGATAGGAGGGGAGGAACACTGGAGGGGGAGGAACACTGGAGAGGGAGGAACACTGGAGGGGGAGGAACACTGGAGAGGGAGGAACACTGGAGAGGGAGGAACACTGGAGAGGGAGGATAGGAGGGGAGGGACACTGGAGAGGGAGGATAGGAGGGGAGGGACACTGGAGAGGGAGGATAGGAGGGGGAGGGACACTGGAGAGGGAGGGAGGATAGGAGGGGAGGGACACTGGAGGGGGGATAGGAGGGGGAGGGACACTGGAGAGGGAGGATAGGAGGGGAGGGGGAGGGAGGGAGGATAGGAGGAGAGGGGAGGATAGGAGGAGAGGGGGAGAGACTGGAGAGGGAGGAAAAGGAGAGGAGAATGGTAGAGAGGTAGAGTCAGAGGGGAGAGGAGAATGGTAGAGAGGTAGAGTCAGAGGGGAGAGGAGAATGGTAGAGAGGTAGAGTCAGAGGGGAGAGGAGAATGGTAGAGAGGTAGAGTCAGAGGGGAGAGGAGAATGGTAGAGAGGTAGAGTCAGAGGGGAGAGGAGAAGACCATGAGGGGAAGAGGAAGGGAGGAGTGCAGAGGAACAGAGGGAGGGGGAACAGAGAAGGAGAAGAGGAACACCTCAGTGGGACAGAAAATAAATGAAACTCAGCCACCCACACTCCATCCATTCTGCCAAGAGAGTGTGTGTGTCATTCCATGCCAGAGTGCATGCCAAGGAGAGGAGTTGTGGGACAGATACCAACTCTGACCTGAGCTTGCATGTCTGTGTCCAGCGAAACACTGCACACAGTTATGTAAACCTGAATGTTTACATACTGTGTAGACTGGTAATAAAGGGTTTATAACCCCTTGAGTATTAACAGACTAGTTATAACCTGGGGGTTACACTACTGACCTATAACACACAGCTCTCCAGTCAGCTTCAACACAACACTGTGGAACAAGTGACAGAACCTCCCAGAGAGAAATTAAGAAACACTAAAAGAACACAAGGGTAGAGTGTAGGCCCTTCACCTCTGGAGGAGGAACGAGACCCCGACACAGAGGAGGAGGAACGAGACCCCGACACAGAGGAGGAGGAACGAGACCCCGACACAGAGGAGGAGGAACGAGACCCCGACACAGAGGAGGAGGAACGAGACCCCGACACAGAGGAGGAGGAACGAGACCCCGACACAGAGGAGGAGGAACGAGACCCCGACACAGAGGAGGAGGAACGAGACCCCGAGAGGAGGAGGAACCCCGACACAGAGAGAGGAGGAGGACAGAGACCCCACACAGAGGAGGAGGAGAGACCCCGACACAGACAGAGAGGAGGAGGA
The DNA here is from genome assembly GCF_023373465.1 of Oncorhynchus keta. Classification (NCBI taxonomy): domain Eukaryota; kingdom Metazoa; phylum Chordata; class Actinopteri; order Salmoniformes; family Salmonidae; genus Oncorhynchus; species Oncorhynchus keta. Next base: position 195,466 of record NW_026290958.1, on the reverse strand, counting down.
CAGAGACCCCGACACAGACAGAGAGAAGGAGGACAGAGACCCCGACACAGACAGAGAGGAGGAGGGACAGAGACCCCGACACAGACAGAGAGGAGGAGGGACAGAGACCCTGACACAGACAGAGGAGGAGGAGGGACAGAGACCCCGACACAGACAGAGAGGAGGGACGAGACCCCGACACAGACAGAGAGGAGGAACGAGACCCCGACACAGACAGAGAGGAGGGACAGAGACCCAGACACAGACAGAGAGGAGGAGGGACAGAGACCCCGACACAGACAGAGAGAAGGAGGAACAGAGACCCCGACACAGACAGAGAGAGGAGGAACGAGACCCCGACACAGAGAAGGAGGGACAGAGACCCCGACACAGACAGAGAGGAGGAGGGACAGAGACCCCGACACAGACAGAGAGGAGGAGGGACAGAGACCCCGACACAGACAGAGAGGAGGAGGGACAGAGACCCCGACACAGACAGAGAGGAGGAGGGACAGAGACCCCGACACAGACAGAGAGGAGGAGGGACAGAGACCCCGACACAGACAGAGAGGAGGAGGGACAGAGACCCCGACACAGACAGAGAGGAGGAGGGACAGAGACCCCGACAGAGAGAAGGAGGGACAGAGACCCCGACACAGACAGAGACAGACAAGGACAGGTCAGTAGACTGGAGAGACCCCAAACACAGACAGAGAGAGGAGGGACAGAGACCCCGACACAGACAGAGAGAGGAGGGACAGAGACCCCGACACAGACAGAGAGAAGGAGGGAACAGACAGAGACCCCAGACACAGACAGAGAGGAGGAGGGACAGAGACCCCGACACAGACAGAGAGGAGGAGGGACAGAGACCCTGACACAGACAGAGAGAAGGAGGAACGAGACCCCGACACAGACACAGACAGACAGAGGAGGAGGGACAGAGACCCCGACACAGACAGAGAGGAGGGACAGAGACAGACAGAGAGGAGGAGGGACAGAGACCCAGACACAGACAGAGAGGAGGAGGGACAGAGACCCCGACACAGACAGAGAGGAAGGAGGAGGGACAGAGAGGAGGAGGGACCCCCGACACAGACAGAGAGGAGGACAGAGACCCCGACAGAGACAGAGGAGGGACAGAGACCCCGACACAGACAGAGACAGACAAGGGACAGAGAAACCAGACAGACAGACAGACAGAGTAGACTGGAGGGAGGGACAAACACAGAGACAGACAAGGACAGGTCAGTAGACTGGAGAGGAGAGAGACCCACAGACAGAGACAGACAAGGACAGGAGTAGACTGGAGAGGAGAGAGACCCAAACACAGACAGAGACAGACAAGGAGGGTAGACTGGAGAGACCCAAGACACAGACAGAGACAGACAGGACAGGTCAGTAGACTGGAGAGGAGAGAGACCCAAACACAGACAGAGACAGACAAGGACAGGTCAGTAGACTGGAGAGGAGAGAGACCCAAACACAGACAGACAGACAAGGACAGGTCAGTAGACTGGAGAGAGACCCAAACACAGACAGAGACAGACAAGGACAGGTCAGTAGACTGGAGAGGAGAGAGACCCAAACACAGACAGAGACAGACAAGGACAGGTCAGTAGACTGGAGAGGAGAGAGACCCAAACAGACAGAGACAGACAAGGACAGGTCAGTAGACTGGAGAGGAGAGAGAGTCCGCGCTCCGATATGAGCTGATGTAATGTACATGTTGGTAATAATTGGTGTCACTCACTGTATAAAATGTCCTATCCGACACTACTGCTCATAACAACATACACTGCCTAGATATCACTAGTTATTAGACCACTTGACAAGGCAAACAGCCTCCTGAGGACATGATCCCAGACATGGCAGTAGACTTCTTGCACCGAGGCAGTCTGCTCTCATCTCCAAAGAGATGGTCTCTCTCGCCAGACTCGGGGCTCGACGGCTGTGAGAAGAGACGACCACAGAGGAGACCTTCCTAAGCCTGTAATAGTGGTGGCTGATGGGTAAAGGCAGCATGAAATCCAAAGGGCTCCCTCTCACTCTAATAGCTGCCTAATGTTTACCATAATTACAGGGGCTGTCGTGCCTCCCCACGGGTGTGTCTGGGACCTTATGGGGCGAAAGAGAGAGAGAGAACCTAGGCTCCATCTCAAATGGCACCCTATTCCCTATTTAGTGCACTACATTTGACCAGAGCCAATAGGGAATAGGCTGCCATTTGGGACACAGCCCGTTTTGCAGGGCTCTAGAGCGACCATTTCACGCGCACTTCTATACTATTCTACTGCACCTTAGTCCGTTCCGCTCTGCCATCGCCCATCCATATGTATATAGTCCTAATTAATGCCTACTTAGATGTGTGTATTGGGTATACGTTGTGTCATTTGTTAGATTACTGCACCGTCGTAGCGAGAAACACAAGCATTTCGCGACACCCGCAATAACATCTGCTAATCACGTGTATGTGACCAATAAAATGTGAACGTATCGTTTTGTAAGCTACTGCCTGAGCCTTGGTTTGCAACATATAGTGAATACATACAGCCATCTAGCTGCCGCCTAGTAGTGGGTCTCTTTCTGGGCTCAGGCAGGGAAAGGGAGATAGAAGAGAGAGTGGAAATAAATACATTAAATGGTGCTACTGTTTCCTTAAGAGCAGCTAATGGGCGGTTCGGTTAAATGTCCACACGAAGCGGTAGGTCGTTTTTCTATTGCAATCACCGCTGCCTCTCCGCGACATACGACTCTTAAAAACTGCGAGACGAGGTGGGGGGTAGCGTTATCTCCTTCTTGTTTGCTACCTAGTAGGTTGCCTCCAGAAAGGAGAGCGCCAACGAGACACCACTTAGCATTTGAAAGGCATATTGGCCCAGGCCACAACAAAAGGGGCTATGTGGTCGCATTCCGACTCGCTGTTGTAGAGGTGTGAATGAACAAGGAGAGAGATAATTGTCTCTTGGTTTCTCTCCTTTTCACAGAAGCTTATGGTTTTAAAGTCGTGATCCCAAAGACGGTTCACAACGCACAAATCAACACTCGTGCTTACAGAGGGCACCTCCCTCGGCTGGTGCTGACACATGCGCAGATCAACTGCTGGAGCGTCAATTATTATATTATGACGTTTACATGTCCTAATAATCGGAAACATTAAAAACATATATATATATTTTTTTAAACTAATGGGTGTTTAATCGTTGTGTGGTTACTTCGGTATTGACTTTAACACCGATTTATGATAAAACGACTATTGCATAATCTGCCTACTGCCATAATCAGTTTAATAGCGAATTAATAGTGCGCATGTAAACATACACTCAGTCGGAATAGATCGTAATGCATTGGCCTGTCTGTTAATCTAGCTCTATCAAAAGCTAAAGTTATCTATCCACATAACAGTGTAGTATTAGACTATTCTATCATTACCCCGCTAAACTAAAGTTTCAGACAGTAGCCTATAGGTTTATTACGACCCTGTCGGGTGGCTTCTTGTTTTATCAAGATGCCTTGTAGTCTAGTATGTTGTTATTCAGTGTCTGTTTCCCTCTCACACACCGAGACGAGACTGTCAGGTAGAAATCACGACTGGAGACATATTTGGGCTACTATAGTACTCTCAACCGTTATGAGATTCATATTTGAAGTATAGTTGGAAATGTGCTTTACTGTTATTAACAACTGGAAAATGCTGGCATCAATGTGATCAACCGTGTGGGCGAGAATAGCTGCTGAGCAGGAAAACAATGTTGCAACAAGTTTCCGCAGAGAAAAATGTAACAGTTAAACTACCAAAGACAAAACAACTCATGTGGAACTTCGTCGACAGCTCAAAAGTAATCAGCATATCAAGCAGTTAGCTTCCTATGCTAACGCTAACTATGGACACTCTCCCCAGTTAGCTTCCTATGCTAACTATGGACACTCTCCCCAGTTAGCTTCCTATGCTATGGACACTCTCCCCAGTTAGCTGGACACTCTCCCCAGTTAGCCTCCTATGCTAACACTAACTATGGACACTCTCCCCAGTTACTTCCTATAACTATGGACACTCTCCCCAGTTAGCCTCCTATGCTAACACTAACTATGGACACTCTCCCCAGTTAGCCTCCTATGCTAACTATGCTAACTATGGACACTCTCCCCAGTTAGCTTCCTATGCTAACACTAACTATGGACACTCTCCCCAGTTAGCTTCCTATGCTAACACTAACTATGGACACTCTCCCCAGTTAGCTTCCTATGCTAACTATGGACACTCTCCCCAGTTAGCTTCCTATGCTAACACTAACTATGGACACTCTCCCCAGTTAGCTTCCTATGCTAACTATGGACACTCTCCCCAGTTAGCTTCCTATGCTAACTATGGACACTCTCCCCAGTTAGCTTCCTATGCTAACACTAACTATGGACACTCTCCCCAGTTAGCCTCCTATGCTAACACTAACTATGGACACTCTCCCCAGTTAGCTTCCTATGCTAACTATGGACACTCTCCCCAGTTAGCTTCCTATGCTAACTATGGACACTCTCCCCAGTTAGCTTCCTATGCTAACTATGGACACTCTCCCCAGTTAGCTTCCTATGCTAACTATGGACACTCTCCCCAGTTAGCTTCCTATGCTAACTATGGACACTCTCCCCAGTTAGCTTCCTATGCTAACTATGGACACTCTCCCCAGTTAGCTTCCTATGCTAACACTAACTATGGACACTCTCCCCAGTTAGCTTCCTATGCTAACTAACTGGACACTCTCCCCAGTTAGCTTCCTATGCTAACTATGGACACTCTCCCCAGTTAGCCTCCTATGCTAACACTAACTATGGACACTCTCCCCAGTTAGCCTCCTATGCTAACACTAACTATGGACACTCTCCCCAGTTAGCCTCCTATGCTAACACTAACTATGGACACTCTCCCCAGTTAGCTTCCTATGCTAACACTAACTATGGACACTCTCCCCAGTTAGCCTCCTATGCTAACGTTAGCCTGGGCTAAAAGCAAAACAGCAGCATTGCTCTCAAAAGGGCTCCCACAGTCGGAAAGAGATTTTATGAAAATTACAACAAGGCGCAAAGTTAGTTGTTGGCTTCAAAAGGGGGAAGTGAGTGGATTGTGTACTTTGTAAACACAAGCGCTTGTTGGCACACTGTTTTGAAACAGAGAGTGAGTTCAAAGCAGTTCACTGAAGCGCAGTTACAAGAATGATCTCAACTTTTCCGGCGGGGGCGAAGGAAGATGTTAACCCAACTTAACGGGTGGGGGGTCAGTGTGTGTGTGTGTGTGTACTACGTAGAGTAGACTAAACCACGGGCATCTTGTCCCGGTGACCGTCTCTTTAACTCACCGCTATAAGTGTGTTGTTCCTCTGCTCGGTGGAAGACGCCGACTCGGGGTCTTGCTGTTTACTCGGATGTTTGCTGTTGGCAGATTTCTTCGCCCTCTGCTCCAGGCTCCGCTGGTAGAGACTCACCGTCTCCCTCCGCTCGATCTCCAGCTGCTCGGCGTGGGCTTGCTGGTAACGGTTCTCGCAGTTGACGTGGTGCCGCCTGCACCCTTCTATCCTCTGCCGTAGTCTCTCCACGACCGTGCTGTGTTTGGGAATGCCCGCGTTGTTGGGGTTTACACCGGGATTCATGCCACTCGCCATGGCATTGTTGTTGATGCAAATGTTACTGCCGTTCGCGGCAGCGGGGGTTGCAAAGTCCCCCATCATTCACCCGAAATGATAGTATTTTGGACTAAGTTTTTCTTCCCCTCAAGCCTCAAAGTAGTCTCTTCGTCTTCTAGGCTAAATGTTACTGGGAAATTGGGAGATGGTAGTTAGATTAAATGACGAACAAGACGGACCGGGTGATTCAAATGACCGTAAGGACAGTAAACAAACGGTGATCGGTGTTGATTCTTGTTCCCTCCTTCGGGACAGGACGCGGAGGCTCCACCATTTAACACGGTTTTCAAATATCACCTTGTCCCGTCCATGAAAAACACCGATAACAATATCCCATAGCCCAGCACGAAGGCTTCAAGAACGAGCAAGCTGGTCCGTAAAATCAACACATCAACCGCGGCCAGACTATTAGTAAAGGTAATAACTCCATAGGAAACAACCGGATATTAAGCTACAGGCGATCATCGCTGCCTCGGATTCCCACTCACACACATAACAGACCGACGCTGCCTCGAGCTCGCTGTTGTTTTATTATGTTGTCCTTTGTGAAAAAGTTTTGCTGTTTGAACCGAAGGGGCTCCGGAGTTGCTCCGTGAACTTGCTGCATTTCATTGGTTTGGTCGGTAAAAATCCTTAAGCTGAACGTGAAGAAGAGTTTGTCGTGTTGGGGAACCGGGTCCCGTGAACTGGTGCACAGCGAAATCCTGAAGACACCGCGGTGGCCGTGATCTCTCGGCTGGTCGCTAGTAGCTGTTCGCTGCCACCATCACAATCATCAAGACCTATCCTCCTCCATGCCAGCGGAGCGATATCAGGACGAGAGTTTAGTCAAAACCAGCTAGAGGCTGTGAGTAGCCCAACGGCACAGAGGAAAACCCGGAGTGGAGTGTGCATGTTCCAGCCAAGCCGGATCAGTAACGAATAAACAGTAGCATGAAAGCAGAAAGCATTTAGGCCTAGTGGCCGGTCACTGTACTTACCATCAGGCATCGCAACGTCAAAGCAATGTTGTCGCTCACCATATATATATATATATATATAGAGGCAATTCAAATAAAAAGTAAAATCGAAGTGTATTGGTGGCGTACACATGTTTAGCAGATGTTATAGTGTAGTAGTGAAATGCTTATGTTTCTAGCTCCCAACAGTGCAGTAATATCTAACAATATAAAACAATACACTCAAAACTAAAAAAGAGTAAAATCATGTAATTGAGAAATATTTAGGATGAGCAATGTCAGAGTCCGGAATATAAATATATATATACATATATATATACATATATATATATACATATACACATATGATAGAACATAGATATGGACAGTATATGGATAGAATATATAGTATATCTGTAGAATATATATAGTATATCTGTAGAATTGTAGGATAGAATATGTAGTATTTCTGTAGAGTATGTAGGATAGAATATGTAGTATATCTGTAGAATATGTAGGATAGAATATATAGTATATCTGTAGAATATGTAGAATAAAATATATAGTTTATCTGTAGAATATATATAGTATATCTGTAGATATCTGTAGAATATGTAGGATAGAATATGTAGTATTTCTGTAGAATATGTAGGATAGAATATGTAGTATATCTGTAGAGTATGTAGGATAGAATATGTAGTATATCTGTAGAATATGTAGGATAGAATATATAGTATATCTGTAGAATATATAGTATATCTGTAGAATATGTAGTTTATATGTAGAATAGAATATATAGTATATCTGTAGAATATGTAGTATATCTGTAGAATATGTAGTATATCTGTAGAATATGTAGTATATCTGTAGAATATGTAGGATAGAATATATAGTATATCTGTAGAATATGTAGGATAGAATATATAGTATATCTGTAGAATATGTAGTATATCTGAAGAATATGTAGGATAGAATATATAGTATATCTGTAGAATATGTAGTATATCTGTAGAATATGTAGGATAGAATATATAGTATATCTGTAGAATATGTAGTATATCTGTAGAATATGTAGGATAGAATATATAGTATATCTGTAGAATATGTAGTATATCTGTAGAATATGTAGGATAGAATATATAGTATATCTGTAGAATATGTAGTATATCTGAAGAATATGTAGGATAGAATATATAGTATATCTGTAGAATATGTAGTATATCTGTAGAATATGTAGGATAGAATATATAGTATATCTGTAGAATATGTAGTTTATCTGTAGAATATGTAGGATAGTAGAATATGTAGTATATCTGTAGAATATGTAGGATAGAATATATAGTATATCTGTAGAATATATAGTATATCTGTAGAATATGTAGGATATCTGTAGAATATGTAGGATAGTAGAATATCGTCTGGAGTCCCTGCCAAGTACGTCTGGTGTCTGAGCCGTTGAATCGTGACTCCACTTTGTCTCTGTGCTGATGTTTTGCCTGTGATTACCTTACAGAGGGCATAGCTGGACTGTGTGATTACCTTACGGAGGGCATAGCTGGACTGTGTGATTACCTTACAGAGGGCATAGCTGGACTGTGTGATTACCTTACGGAGGGCATAGCTGGACTGTGTGATTACCTTACGGAGGGCATAGCTGGACTGTGTGATTACCTTACGGAGGGCATAGCTGGACTGTGTGATTACCTTACAGAGGGCATAGCTGGACTGTGTGATTACCTTACGGAGGGCATAGCTGGACTGTGTGATTACCTTACAGAGGGCATAGCTGGACTGTGTGATTACCTTACGGAGGGCATAGCTGGACTGTGTGATTACCTTACGGAGGGCATAGCTGGACTGTGTGATTACCTTACAGAGGGCATAGCTGGACTGTGTGATTACCTTACAGAGGGCATAGCTGGACTGTGTGATTACCTTACAGAGGGCATAGCTGGACTGTGTGATTACCTTACGGAGGGCATAGCTGGACTGTGGGCATAGCTGATTACCTTACAGAGGGCATAGCTGGACTGTGTGATTACCTTACCTTACGGAGGGCATAGCTGGACTGTGTGATTACCTTACGGAGGGCATAGCTGGACTGTGTGATTACCTTACGGAGGGCATAGCTGGACTGTGTGATTACCTTACGGAGGGCATAGCTGGACTGTGTGATTACCTTACGGAGGGCATAGCTGGACTGTGTGATTACCTTACAGAGGGCATAGCTGGACTGTGTGATTACCTTACAGAGGGCATAGCTGGACTGTGTGATTACCTTAGCTGGACTGTGTGATTACCTTACAGGAGGGCATAGCTGGACTGTGTGATTACCTTACAGAGGGCATAGCTGGACTGTGTGATTACCTTACAGAGGGCATAGCTGGACTGTGTGATTACCTTACAGAGGGCATAGCTGGACTGTGTGATTACCTTACAGAGGGCATAGCTGGACTGTGTGATTACCTTACAGAGGGCATAGCTGGACTGTGTGATTACCTTACAGAGGGCATAGCTGGACTGTGTGATTACCTTACAGAGGGCATAGCTGGACTGTGTGATTACCTTACAGAGGGCATAGCTGGACTGTGTGATTACCTTACAGAGGGCATAGCTGGACTGTGTGATTACCTTACAGAGGGCATAGCTGGACTGTGTGATTACCTTACAGAGGGCATAGCTGGACTGTGTGATTACCTTACAGAGGGCATAGCTGGACTGTGTGATTACCTTACAGAGGGCATAGCTGGACTGTGTGATTACCTTACAGAGGGCATAGCTGGACTGTGTGATTACCTTACGGAGGGCATAGCTGGACTGTGTGATTACCTTACAGAGGGCATAGCTGGACTGTGTGATTACCTTACAGAGGGCATAGCTGGACTGTGTGATTACCTTACAGAGGGCATAGCTGGACTGTGTGATTACCTTACAGAGGGCATAGCTGGACTGTGTGATTACCTTACAGAGGGCATAGCTGGACTGTGTGATTACCTTACAGAGGGCATAGCTGGACTGTGTGATTACCTTACGGAGGGCATAGCTGGACTGTGTGATTACCTTACGGAGGGCATAGCTGGACTGTGTGATTACCTTACGGAGGGCATAGCTGGACTGTGTGATTACCTTACAGAGGGCATAGCTGGACTGTGTGATTACCTTACGGAGGGCATAGCTGGACTGTGTGATTACCTTACGGAGGGCATGGCTGGACTGTGTGATTACCTTACAGAGGGCATAGCTGGACTGTGTGATTACCTTACGGAGGGCATAGCTGGACTGTGTGATTACCTTACGGAGGGCATAGCTGGACTGTGTGATTACCTTACGGAGGGCATAGCTGGACTGTGTGATTACCTTACAGAGGGCATAGCTGGACTGTGTGATTACCTTACAGAGGGCATAGCTGGACTGTGTGATTACCTTACAGAGGGCATAGCTGGACTGTGTGATTACCTTACGGAGGGCATAGCTGGACTGTGTGATTACCTTACGGAGGGCATGGCTGGACTGTTTGTAGCCCTCCATGTTCCCAGTCACCTTGCCGTGGTTAAATGCAGTGGTTCACGCTTTTAGTTTTGCATGAATGCTGCCATCTATCCATGGTGTCTGGTTTGAATAGGTTTTAATCATCACAGTGGGAACAACATCCCCAAGTTATTATTATATATATATATTTTTTTTTATAGATTTGAACCATTTACCAAAAGGGCATCATTTATGGTTGCGTATGACCTTGCACACATACACACTCTCTCTCTCTATATGATCCAATAGGGTTGGAGCTGACCTGGTGACCCGGGAGTGTGTGTGTATTACATCCTTTTCTAACTCCCTCCCTGGAGGTCCAACACACAGGAACAGAAAGAGAGAGGAAGGCAAAGGACATGAAGTGGACAGAGGGCAGGTTAGAACACAGCCGTTTCCTGACCCCACATCACAGAGGAGACCATCATCATCATCAGCATCCCAGCCATTATGATGTCACAATGCCATGGAGCGTTCTGACATCTCATTGTGATTGTGACATCACAATAACGATTAGTTCAGAGAGAAATACATACACCTCTCCATTGTGATGTCACAATAACAGATTATTGGCAAAATTACATAAAGATAATAATAACTATAATAATTTATTCAACTTTATTCCAAAGTGCTTGAAAAAGCAAAACAAACAAGAATGAAAAAATTCTGATATTTGATAGAGAAGGTCTGGAATATGATTTTCGGCCAGAGTTGAAAGTTGTGTCTTTCAAGCCTACAACATATGGAACCACATGGCTTGAGCAGAGGGAGGAGGTCAACAGGGGGAGATGAGTAGGTCCTCCATTGGCAGGCAGCACAGTTCACTCTTCATTGAAGGCGCCTCACCAGCGCCTCGCCAGCGCCTCACCAGCGCCTCACCAGCGCCTCACCAGCGCCTCGCCACCCCACCGTTGACTCTCTGGTCTGGTAGAATGAGATGAAGTTCGTTTTTGACTTCTCACTCAGTCATGATAATGATGACAGCCTGTTCATAACTTCGTAGGAAACCTGAGCAATGAAATGGTCCCTACCTGCTCGCCTTGCATTGTAGTTCTCCTCATTGGGTCAGGAAGCTGTTGAAACAACTAAACATTGGCTGGTCTATTCAAATCAAAATACACTATCTGGCTAACCTGGTAGCATTGCTAGCTAGCTATCTTTAGAAAGATGATTTACCATGAATTCACAGGCAGGAAACAAATAGATGCAATCCAGACTTAATCTAGACACATTTGGCAATAATTTTTAAAAAACACTGAAAAATTATTAAATAATTACAAAATGTACAGGAGCTCTCTGCCAAGGCAAACTCACGGTGCCATAGCAACCATGGAACTTATTAAATCATTATTATTTATATTTATTATAATTTATTACATTTCTTTAGTGCTTTTCATAGACTCTAAGAGCTTCAAGAGCAAAACAAACAAACAAGTAATATATCATGACAGGTCGACCAATAGAGGCCAAGGCTTTGAAAGCTGCATCCTCTGAAGATGGAGAGGCTCAGTTCATGGCTTGAGGGGAGGGAGATAGATAGAGGATGCTAGATGATATTGATGGAGTCTGCTGATGATCTTGTAGGAGGGCACGTCTGGGAACCAGCCCGAGTCTTACAGCTACTGGACCTCTCCTCTTCCAGTCTGCGTAACGCCCACCAGGGTGATGCCTCAGCAGCTCTGGGTGCCAGATAGATCACCACACAAAGGTCAGAGTAGTAGCCAGTTGTCCTCCACTACGAGTCCTCTGCCCCAGCAGCTCTGGGTGCCAGATAGATCACCACACAAAGGTCAGAGTAGTAGCCAGTTGTCCTCCACTACGAGTCCTCTGCCCCAGCAGCTCTGGGTGCCAGATAGATCACCACACAAAGGTCAGAGTAGTAGCCAGTTGTCCTCCACTACGAGTCCTCTGCCCCAGCAGCTCTGGGTGCCAGATAGATCATCACACAAAGGTCAGAGTAGTAGCCAGTTGTCCTCCACTACGAGTCCTCTGCCCCAGCAGCTCTGGGTGCCAGATAGATCACCACACAAAGGTCAGAGTAGTAGCCAGTTGTCCTCCACTACGAGTCCTCTGCCCCAGCAGCTCTGGGTGCCAGATAGATCACCACACAAAGGTCAGAGTAGTAGCCAGTTGTCCTCCACTACGAGTCCTCTGCCCCAGCAGCTCTGGGTGCCAGATAGATCACCACACAAAGGTCAGAGTAGTAGCCAGTTGTCCTCCACTACGAGTCCTCTGCCCCAGCAGCTCTGGGTGCCAGATAGATCACCACACAAAGGTCAGAGTAGTAGCAGTTGTCCTCCACTACGAGCCCTCTGCCCCAGCAGCTCTGGGTGCCAGATAGATCACCACACAAAGGTCAGAGTAGTAGCCAGTTGTCCTCCACTACGAGCCCTCTGCCCCAGCAGCTCTGGGTGCCAGATAGATCACCACACAAAGGTCAGAGTAGTAGCCAGTTGTCCTCCACTACGAGTCCTCTGCCCCAGCAGCTCTGGGTGCCAGATAGATCACCACACAAAGGTCAGAGTAGTAGCCAGTTGTCCTCCACTACGAGTCCTCTGCCCCAGCAGCTCTGGGTGCCAGATAGATCACCACACAAAGGTCAGAGTAGTAGCCAGTTGTCCTCCACTACGAGCCCTCTGCCCCAGCAGCTCTGGGTGCCAGATAGATCACCACACAAAGGTCAGAGTAGTAGCCAGTTGTCCTCCACTACGAGCCCTCTGCCCCAGCAGCTCTGGGTGCCAGATAGATCACCACACAAAGGTCAGAGTAGTAGCCAGTTGTCCTCCACTACGAGCCCTCTGCCCCAGCAGCTCTGGGTGCCAGATAGATCACCACACAAAGGTCAGAGTAGTAGCCAGTTGTCCTCCACTACGAGTCCTCTGCCCCAGCAGCTCTGGGTGCCAGATAGATCACCACACAAAGGTCAGAGTAGTAGCCAGTTGTCCTCCACTACGAGTCCTCTGCCCCAGCAGCTCTGGGTGCCAGATAGATCACCACACAAAGGTCAGAGTAGTAGCCAGTTGTCCTCCACTACGAGCCCTCTGCCCCAGCAGCTCTGGGTGCCAGATAGATCACCACACAAAGGTCAGAGTAGTAGCCAGTTGTCCTCCACTACGAGCCCTCTGCCCCAGCAGCTCTGGGTGCCAGATAGATCACCACACAAAGGTCAGAGTAGTAGCCAGTTGTCCTCCACTACGAGCCCTCTGCCCCAGCAGCTCTGGGTGCCAGATAGATCACCACACAAAGGTCAGAGTAGTAGCCAGTTGTCCTCCACTACGAGCCCTCTGCCCCAGCAGCTCTGGGTGCCAGATAGATCACCACACAAAGGTCAGAGTAGTAGCCAGTTGTCCTCCACTACGAGCCCTCTGCCCCAGCAGCTCTGGGTGCCAGATAGATCACCACACAAAGGTCAGAGTAGTAGCCAGTTGTCCTCCACTACGAGCAGCCTCTGCCCCAGCAGCTCTGGGTGCCAGATAGATCACCACACAAAGGTCAGAGTAGTAGCCAGTTGTCCTCCACTACGAGTCCTCTGCCCCAGCAGCTCTGGGTGCCAGATAGATCACCACACAAAGGTCAGAGTAGTAGCCAGTTGTCCTCCACTACGAGTCCTCTGCCCCAGCAGCTCTGGGTGCCAGATAGATCACCACACAAAGGTCAGAGTAGTAGCCAGTTGTCCTCCACTTCCTCTGCCCCAGCAGCTCTGGGTGCCAGATAGATCACCACACAAATGATGTTCCAGTTGTCCTCCAAGATCAGGCAGCTCTGAAACCAAAAAGATGCCCCAGCAGCTCTGGGTGCCAGATAAAACACAAATCAGAGTTAAAAAGCTAGCAGCTAGCCAGAGATCACAACAAAGTGTTAACCAGTCCTCCACATAGTCAATCTGCAAAGCTTGTGGCTTAAAACCACCAGATATATAGCATTAAAAACTCTGCCCCACGTTATCAAAAAAGGTCAAAAGCCAGTTGTCCTCCAAAACGAGCCTCTGCCCCAGCAGCTTAAAAGATCACCTAAAAATAACTAAATACGTGCACATTTATAGGAGCTCTTTGCCAGATAGGCTACCACACAAAGGTCAGGGCACCATGGCAGCACTATAGAACTATGTCAGAATTCCACAATGATGTCATTGTTTTAGCAGGCTTCAGGTGCCCAAATGATGTTTTAAAATCAGGCAGCCGGGTGAAACCAAAAAGATGCTATTGTGTCCAGATTCATAAAAAATATATTTAAAAAGCTAGCTAGCCAAGCCAAGAAGTGTTAACCAGTCAGTCAATCTGCAAATTTGTGGCTTAAAACCACCAGATATATGCATTAAAAACTCTACGTTATCAAAAACAAAACAGCTGCTAAAAAAACCCGAATTAAAAACACCTAAAAATAACTAAATACGTGCACATTTATAGGAGCTCTTTGCTTAGGCTAATACGAGGGCACCATGGCAACTATAGAACTATGTCAGAATTCAACAATGATGTCATTGTTTTAGCACTATGCACAGAGTTTTAAAACTACGGCATGGGAAATGGTTCAAAACTACGGCATGGGAAATGGTTCAAAACTACGGCATGGGAAATGGTTCAAAACTACGGCATGGGAAATGGTTCAAAACTACGGCATGGGAAATGGTTCAAAACTACGGCATGGGAAATGGTTCAAAACTACGGCATGGGAAATGGTTCAAAACTACAGCATGGGAAATGGTTCAAAACTACGGCATGGGAAATGGTTCAAAACTACGGCATGGGAAATGGTTCAAAACTAAGGCATGGGAAATGGTTCAAAGCACCAATAAATTAGCACAACCTTTTTCAGTTTTTCATATTGGCGGGGTATTGGAGGTCAAATAGGGAGCACTGTGCTAATTATGGAAAAAAAGAGTAACGGAGAGCAATGTACAGTATGGTGAACTTAGTAAATGAGGCGTTGGAGGAAAGTGCAGGGGGGGGGCGCCATTTTGTGAGCGCTAGATGAGCAACGTAAGCAACAAACCAAGAACCATTGTCTTTGTCTGTAGTCTGTTTCTTGTGATTTCATCTTCTTTATCACCTACATGGTGATAACCTACACTCTCTCTCTCGCTCTCTCTCTCTCTCTCTCTCTCTCTCTCTCTCTCTCTCTCTCTCTCTCTCTCTCTCTCGCTCTCTCTCGCTCTCTCTCTCTCTCTCTCTCTCTCTCTCTCTCTCTCTCTCTCTCTCTCTCTCTCTCTCTCTCTCTCTCTCTCTCTCTCTCTCTCTCTCTCTCTCTCTCTCTCTCTCTCTCTCTCTCTCTCTCTCTCTCTCTCTCTCTCTCTCTCTCTCTCTCTCTCTCTCTCTTTCTCTCTCTCTCTCTCTCTCGCTCCCTCTCTCTTTCTCTCTCTCTCTGCTTAGTCATGCTTGGTGGTAGCATGACACAGTGACTAATCTATTTCTCATCAGGCATTAATTACACTGCAGTCTAGTACAGGACAGTATGTCTGCTCCTCAGTACAACAACACGTAAACACAGCAATTCACCTGTGTTGCTGTAACTGGTGCTGCGGCCCAGTCTGACCAGCTTAGTGCCAGAGGAATGACTGGAATGTTGTTGTCCACACCACCCCACCCCCACCGTGTCCATCTCTAACAACACCAACGGACACTGCTCCTAACTTCTCTCTCTCTGTCTCTCTCTGTCTGTCTCTCTCTCTCTCTCTTGCTCTCTCTCTCTCTCTCTTGCTCTCTCTCTCAATTCAATTCAATTCAATTCAAGGGCTTTATTGGCATGGGAAACATGTGTTAACATTGCCAAAGCAAGTGAGGTAGACAACATACAAAGTGAATATATAAAGTGAAAAACAACAAAAATTAACAGTAAACATTACACATACAGAAGTTTCAAAACAGTAAATACATTACAAATGTCATATTATATATATACAGTGTTTTAACAATGTACAAATGGTTAAAGGACACAAGATAAAATAAATAAGCATAAATATGGGTTGTATTTACAATGGTGTTTGTTCTTCACTGGTTGCCCTTTTCTCGTGGCAACAGGTCACAAATCTTGCTGCTGTGATGCACACTGTGGAATTTCACCCAGTAGATATGGGAGTTTATCAAAATTGGATTTGTTTTCGAATTCTTAGTGGATCTGTGTAATCTGAGGGAAATATGTCTCTCTAATATGGTCATACATTGGGCAGGAGGTTCTCTCTCTCTCTCTCTCTCTCTCTCTCTCTCTCTCTCTCTCTCTCTCTCTCTCTCTCTCTCTCTCTCTCTCTCTCTCTCTCTCCACCCCTCATCATCTCTTTATCCCTACAGAGAACTAGTGACCTGCAGCAGTATTATCTAGAATGTACAGGAGCCAACAGAAAGTTCCTTTACATTTTTGCCAGCATAAATCCACTTCAATCAGTGTAGATGAAGGGGAGGAGACGGGTTAAATAAAGATTTGTAAGCTTTGAGAGAATTGAGACATGGATTGCATATGTGTGCCACTCAGCGTGTGAATGGGCAAGACAAAATATTTAAATGCCTTTGGTAGTAAGAGTCAGGCGCTCCGGTTAAGTGTGCCATTCAGCGTGTGAATGGGCAAGACAAAATATTGAAATGCCAGCCTTGGGAACGTAGTGAGTCAACATGGGCCAGCTCCGTGGAACGCCTTTCAACACCTTGTTAAGTGTGTCATTAACTGCAGTGCTGTTCAACACCTGTGTGTGACAAGTATGGTCCATCACATGGGCCAGCCTCCCTGTGGAACATTTCAACACCTTGTAGAGTCAACATGGGCCAGCCTCCCTGTGGAACGACCACCTTGTGGAGTCAACATGGGCCAGCCTCCCTGTGGAGTCAACATGGGCCAGCCTCCCTGTGGAACATGATTTCAACACCTTGTGGAGTCAACATGGGCCAGCCTCCCTGTGGAACGATTTCAACACCTTGTGGAGTCAACATGGGCCAGCCTCCCTGTGGAACAACACCTTGTGGAGTCAACATGGGCCAGCCTCCCTGTGGAACGATTTCAACACCTTGTAGAGTCAACATGGGCCAGCCTCCCTGTGGAACGATTTCAACACCTTGTGGAGTCAACATGGGCCAGCCTCCCTGTGGAACGATTTCAACACCTTGTGGAGTCCATGTCCTAGCGAATTGAGGCTGTTCTGAGGGCAAAACGGGGATGCAACTCAATATTAGGAAGGTGTTCCTAATGTTTTGTCCACTCAGTGTATATCGATCCACAGTGTTTTAGGACCGTCTAGTCAGATGGTTTGTGAAGACAATTGAGAGGTTAGCTGAACTAGCTAGAGATGGGTTTTATCTGAACAAGATCAGAATAATTGGCTTGTTGAATTGAGTGACTCCAAGGTAGACTTTTCCAGTAACTGATAGCAGTGAGCCTTTGACGCCCCAGCGGTGCCTAGCTGGCATCACTCAGGTGGGTTCTGGAGGACTAGTTTACCACTGAGACTACTGAGAGACTGGGGATGGCAAGGGGGGCCCTGATCAACAACCCAACTCAGTGTCTCAACGCCTGTAACCCAGCATTTGTTAGACCGTGTGAACTACTGTAGAGGTCATTATCATTCACGTGTCACAATAAGATGAAGAATGACCTGCTAAGAACTACTGTAGAGGTCATTATCATTCACATGTCACAATAAGATGAAGAATGACCTGCTAAGAACTACTGTAGAGGTCATTATCATTCACATGTCACAATAAGATGAAGAATGACCTGCTAAGAACTACTGTAGAGGTCATTATCCTTCACGTGTCACAATAAGGTGACGAATGTTCCATTTGCCTGGGGGGCAGCTCCAGTAAAACCATTGCCATCTGCGTGATGTTTTTCAAGGGGTTATTAAATATATGTTATAACTATTTGTTTATAATATTATAATATCAAGACAACTACAGAGGTTGCCCTTTCAAGCTTAACATCCTTATCATTTATCGCCCTCCAGGTTCCCTCGGAGAGTTCATCAATGAGCTTGATGCCTTGATAAGCTCCTTTCCTGAGGACGGCTCACCTCTCACAGTTCTGGGCGACTTTAACCTCCCCACGTCTACCTTTGACTCATTCCTCTCTGCCTCCTTCTTTCCACTCCTCTCCTCTTTTGACCTCACCCTCTCACCTTCCCCCCCTACTCACAAGGCAGGCAATACGCTCGACCTCATCTTTACTAGATGCTGTTCTTCCACTAACCTCATTGCAACTCCCCTCCAAGTCTCCGACCACTACCTTGTATCCTTTTCCCTCTCGCTCTCATCCAACACTTCCCACACTGCCCCTACTCGGATGGTATCGCGCCGTCCCAACCTTCGCTCTCTCTCCCCCGCTACTCTCTCCTCTTCCATCCTATCATCTCTTCCCTCTGCTCAAACCTTCTCCAACCTATCTCCTGATTCTGCCTCCTCAACCCTCCTCTCCTCCCTTTCTGCATCCTTTGACTCTCTATGTCCCCTATCCTCCAGGCCGGCTCGGTCCTCCCCTCCCGCTCCGTGGCTCGACGACTCATTGCGAGCTCACAGAACAGGGCTCCGGGCAGCCGAGCGGAAATGGAGGAAAACTCGCCTCCCTGCGGACCTGGCATCCTTTCACTCCCTCCTCTCTACATTTTCCTCCTCTGCCTCTGCTGCTAAAGCCACTTTCTACCACACCAAATTCCAAGCATCTGCCTCTAACCCTAGGAAGCTCTTTGCCACCTTCTCCTCCCTCCTGAATCCTCCTCCCCCCCCCCCCTCCCCTCTCTGCAGATGACTTCGTCAACCATTTTGAAAAGAAGGTCGACGACATCCGATCCTCGTTTGCTAAGTCAAACGACACTGCTGGTTCTGCTCACACTGCCCTACCCTGTGCTCTGACCTCTTTCTCCCCTCTCTCTCCAGATGAAATCTCGCGTCTTGTGACGGCCGGCCGCCCAACAACCTGCCCGCTTGACCCTATCCCCTCCTCTCTTCTCCAGACCATTTCCGGAGACCTTCTCCCTTACCTCACCTCGCTCATCAACTCATCCCTGACCGCTGGCTACGTCCCTTCCGTCTTCAAGAGAGCGAGAGTTGCACCCCTTCTGAAAAAACCTACACTCGATCCCTCCGATGTCAACAACTACAGACCAGTATCCCTTCTTTCTTTTCTCTCCAAAACTCTTGAACGTGCCGTCCTTGGCCAGCTCTCCCGCTATCTCTCTCAGAATGACCTTCTTGATCCAAATCAGTCAGGTTTCAAGACTAGTCATTCAACTGAGACTGCTCTTCTCTGTATCACGGAGGCGCTCCGCACTGCTAAAGCTAACTCTCTCTCCTCTGCTCTCATCCTTCTAGACCTATCGGCTGCCTTCGATACTGTGAACCATCAGATCCTCCTCTCCACCCTCTCCGAGTTGGGCATCTCCGGCGCGGCCCACGCTTGGATTGCGTCCTACCTGACAGGTCGCTCCTACCAGGTGGCGTGGCGAGAATCTGTCTCCTCACCACGCGCTCTCACCACTGGTGTCCCCCAGGGCTCTGTTCTAGGCCCTCTCCTATTCTCGCTATACACCAAGTCACTTGGCTCTGTCATAACCTCACATGGTCTCTCCTATCATTGCTATGCAGACGACACACAATTAATCTTCTCCTTTCCCCCTTCTGATGACCAGGTGGCGAATCGCATCTCTGCATGTCTGGCAGACATATCAGTGTGGATGACGGATCACCACCTCAAGCTGAACCTCGGCAAGACGGAGCTGCTCTTCCTCCCGGGGAAGGACTGCCCGTTCCATGATCTCACCATCACGGTTGACAACTCCATTGTGTCCTCCTCCCAGAGCGCTAAGAACCTTGGCGTGATCCTGGACAACACCCTGTCGTTCTCAACTAACATCAAGGCGGTGGCCCGTTCCTGTAGGTTCATGCTCTACAACATCCGCAGAGTACGACCCTGCCTCACACAGGAAGCGGCGCAGGTCCTAATCCAGGCACTTGTCATCTCCCGTCTGGATTACTGCAACTCGCTGTTGGCTGGGCTCCCTGCCTGTGCCATTAAACCCCTACAACTCATCCAGAACGCCGCAGCCCGTCTGGTGTTCAACCTTCCCAAGTTCTCTCACGTCACCCCGCTCCTCCGCTCTCTCCACTGGCTTCCAGTTGAAGCTCGCATCCGCTACAAGACCATGGTGCTTGCCTACGGAGCTGTGAGGGGAACGGCACCTCAGTACCTCCAGGCTCTGATCAGGCCCTACACCCAAACAAGGGCACTGCGTTCATCCACCTCTGGCCTGCTCGCCTCCCTACCACTGAGGAAGTACAGTTCCCGCTCAGCCCAGTCAAAACTGTTCGCTGCTCTGGCCCCCCAATGGTGGAACAAACTCCCTCACGACGCCAGGACAGCGGAGTCAATCA
>NW_026290958.1:165000-170000 GCF_023373465.1 Oncorhynchus keta | reverse complement strand
GACAGGCTATGTGCTCACTGCCCACAAAATGAGGTGGAAGCTGACCTGCACTTCCTAACCTCCTGCCCAATGTATGACCAGGGGGCAAACTACCTGCCCTCCAGGACACCTACACCACCCGATGTTACAGGAAGGCCATAAAGATCATCAAGGACATCAACCACCCGAACCACTGCCTGTTCACCCCGCTATCATCCAGAAGGCGAGGTCAGTACAGGTGCATCAAAGCTGGGACCGAGAGACTGAAAAACAGCTTCTATCTCAAGGCCATCAGACTGTTAAACAGCCACCACTAACATTGAGTGGCCGCTGCCAACACACTGACACTGACACTGACTCAACTCCAGCCACTTTAATAATGGGAATTGATGGGAATGATGTAAATATATCACTAGCCACTTTAAACAATGCTACCTTATATAATGTTACTTACCCTACATTATTCATCTCATATGCATACGTATATACTGTACTCTATATCATCGACTGCATCCTTATGTAATACATGTATCACTAGCCACTTTAACTATGCCACTTTGTCTACACACTCATCTCATATGTATATACTGTACTCGATACCATCTACTGTATGCTGCTCTGTACCATCACTCATTCATGTATCCTTATGTACATATTCTTTATCCCCTTACACTGTGTATAAGACAGTAGTTTAGGAATTGTTCGTTAGATTACTTGTTGGTTATCACTGCATTGTCAGAACTAGAAGCACAAGCATTTCGCTGCACTCGCATTAACATCTGCTAACCATGTGTATGTGACAAATAAAAATTGATTTGATTTGATTTGACCATATTAGAGAGACATATTTCCCTCAGATTACACAGATCCACAAAGAATTCGAAAACAAATCCAATTTTGATAAACTCCCATATCTACTGGGGGAAATACCACAGTGTGACATCACAGCAGCAAGATGTGTGACCTGTTGCCACAAGAAAAGGGCAACCAGTGAAGAACAAACACCATTGTAAATACAACCCATATTTATGCTTATTTATTTTCCCTTGTGTACTTTAACCATTTGTACATTGTTACAACACTGTATATATATATATATATATATATATATATATATATATATATATATATATATATATATATATATATATATATATATATGACATTTGTAATGTCTTTATTGATTTGAAACCTCTGTATGTGTAATGTTTACTGTTCATTTTTATTGTTTATTTCACTTTTGTATATTATCTACCTCACTTGCTTTGGCAATGTTAACACATGTTTCCCATGCCAATAAAGCCCCTTGAATTGAATTGAGAGAGCGAGAGAGAGAGAGAGGGAGTGAGTGAGAGACGGAGAGAGAGAGAGAGAGAGAGAGAGAGAGAGAGAGAGAGAGAGAGAGAGAGAGAGAGAGAGAGAGAGAGAGAGAGAGAGAGAGAGAAGAGAGAGAGAGAGAGAGACAGAGGGAGAGAGAGAGAGAGAGAGAGAGAGAGAGAGAGAGAGAGAGAGAGAGAGAGAGAGAGAGAGAGAGAGAGAGAGGAGAGAGAGAGAGAGAGAGAGAGAGAGAGAGAGAGAGAGAGAGAGAGAGACAGAGGGAGAGAGAGAGAGAGAGAGAGAGAGAGAGAGAGAGAGAGAGAGAGAGAGAGAGACAGAGAGAGAGACATAGAGACAGAGAGAGAGTGAGAGAGAGAGAGAGAGAGAGAGAGAGAGAGAGAGAGAGAGAGAGAGAGACAGAGAGACAGAGAGAGAGAGAAAAGCACCACTTACGTTGTTCTATGCTGCAGTAGTTGCTGCAGACCCTGTAGTATGTCTGTCCCACGTAAAATGTTCTGGACATTCTGTATGTTTCCCCTACTGAACCAATCACACTGGAGAGAGAGAGAGAGAGACATAGAGAGAGACATAGAGACAGAGAGTGGAGTGTGATTGGTGGGTAGGAATCCCCTACTGAACGTGACCCGGTGTACTGGAGGGTGATTGGTGGGTAGGAATCCCCTACTGAACGTGACCCGGTGTACTGGAGGGTGATTGGTGGGTAGGAATCCCCTACTGAACGTGACCCGGTGTACTGGTGTGTGATTGGTGGGTAGTAAGTCTCCAGTGAAGTCAACATATTGAACCCTTGGTAACCTTGGTAACCCCTGTGTGTCTAAAACAATTCCAGCATAGGAGGCAACCCTGATGAGAGACCTGAAGAGCACAGACACACACACACACACTACACTACACTACACTACACTACACACACACACACACACACACACACACACACACACACACACACACACACACACACACACACACACACACACACACACACACACACACACACACACACACACACACACACACACACCACACACACATACACATACACACACATCACCACTCTGTTTCCCCAACTCGACCTCCAGCCAATCTGTGATCTCCAGGGAGGCCTGCCTGACCCTGCTTCCCCAGCGAGGTCTCTCCCCTCGTGGGTGGCTGTGTGAGGAGAGCCTGGATCCTGGCTGCTGACTGATGGTTGCTGGGCAACGAGACTGTGGCTATAACGGATGTGAAACGGCTAGCTTAGTTAGCGGTGGCGCGCTAAATAGCGTTTCAATCGGTGACGTCACTTGCTCTGAGACCTTGAAGTAGTAGTTCCCCTTGCTCTGCAAGGCTTTTGTGGGGCGATGGGTAACGATGCTTCGTGGGTGACTGTTGTTTATGTGTGCAGAGGGTCCCTGGTTCACGCCCGGGTATGGGCGAGGGGACGGTCTAAAGTTATACTGTTACACATCCCACACTGGACCCTATTCTCTATATAGTGTACTACTTTAGACCAGGGCCCTATTCCCTATATAGTCCACTACTTTAGACCAGGGCCCTATTCTCTATATAGTGCACTACTTTAGACCAGGGCCCTATTCCCTATATAGTGCACTACTTTAGACCAGGGCCCTATTCCCTATATAGTGCACTACTTTAGACCAGGGCCCTATTCCCTATATAGTGCACTACTTTAGACCAGGGCCCTATTCCCTATATAGTGCACTACTTTAGACCAGGGCCCTATTCCCTATATAGTGCACTACTTTAGACCAGAGCCCTATTCCCTATATAGTGCACTACTTTAGACCAGGGCCCTATTCCCTATATAGTGCACTACTTTAGACCAGGGCCCTATTCCCTATATAGTGCACTACTTTAGACCAGGGCCCTATTCCCTATATAGTGTACTACTTTAGACCAGAGCCCTATTCCCTATATAGTGCACTACTTTAGACCAGGGCCCTATTCCCTATATAGTGTACTACTTTAGACCAGGGCCCTATTCCCTATATAGTGCACTACTTTAGACCAGGGCCCTATTCCCTATATAGTGCACTACTTTAGACCAGGGCCCTATTCCCTATATAGTGCACTACTTTAGACCAGAGCCCTATTCCCTATATAGTGCACTACTTTAGACCAGGGCCCTATTCCCTATATAGTGCACTACTTTAGACCAGGGCCCTATTCCCTATATAGTGCACTACTTTAGACCAGGGCCTTATTCCCTATAAAGTGTACTACTTTAGACCAGAGCCCTATTCCCTATATAGTGTACTACTTTAGACCAGGGCCCTATTCCCTATATAGTGACACTACTTTAGACCAGACCAGGCCCTATTCCCTATATAGTGCACTACATTAGACCAGAGCCCTATTCCCTATATAGTGCACTAATTTAGACCAGATCCCTATTCCCTATATAGTGCACTACTTTAGACCAGGGCCCTATTCCCTATATAGTGCACTACTTTAGACCAGGGCCTTATTCCCTATAAAGTGTACTACTTTAGACCAGAGCCCTATTCCCTATATAGTGTACTACTTTAGACCAGGGCCCTATTCCCTATATAGCGCAATCCTTTAGACCAAGGCCCGTTTCCCTATAAATTGCACTACTTTAGACCAAAGCCCTATTCCCTATATAGTGCACTACTTTAGACCAAAGCCCTATTCCTACTACTAAAGTAGTGCACTATGTAGGGAATAGGATGCCATTTGGGATGTAACCACTGTGTCTAAATGTTTTATGTGCCTCGCAGTCCATTAGGAAATCGTGATAAAGACACAATCAATGAAGCTGATATATTGACTATCCACACAGAGAGAGAGAGAGAGAGAGAGAGAGAGAGAGAGAGAGAGAGAGAGAGAGAGAGAGAGAGAGAGAGAGAGAGAGAGAGAGAGAGAGAGAGAGAGAGAGAGAGAGAGAGAGAGAGCGGGACAGAGAAAGGGTGAGATGGTGAGGGAGAGGTAGGGTGAGATTTATAAATAGAGAGAGAGAGCGATGGAGGGAGGGATGGACGGACGGAGGGAGGGAGGGAGGGAGGGAGGGAGGGAGGGAGGGAGGAGGGAGGGAGGGATGGATGGATGAAGGGAGGGAGGGATGGGATGGGAGGGAGGGAGGGAGGGATGGATGGATGCAGGGAGGGATGGAGGGAGGGAGGGAGGGATGAATGGAGGGATGGGTGGGTGGATGGATGAGGGAGGGAGGGATGAATGGAGGGATGGGTGGATGGATGAGGGAGGGAGGGAGGGATGAATGGAAGGATGAATGGAGGGATGGAGGGATTGAGGGAGAAATGACCTGTCTAAGTGCCCATGTTCCCCCACTCCAAGGCTGAGGTGGTTGTTGCTGTGTGTGGTATGAGAGGAAGGTGTGTGTGAGGACATTGGTGAGGGGGTATTGGTGACTCAAAGCCAGCATTACTTCTCCCTGTCTCTCACATATAAAGGCAGTGGTGTGGAAGAAGTGACAGGCGTCGTGATCTCTGTCACACAGAACGGAGACAAAGAGAGATGGAAAGAAAGAAAGATGGAGAGAAAGAGAGATGGAGAGATGGAGAGAAAGAGAGATGGAGAGAAAGAGAGATGGAAAGAAAGAGAAATGGAGAGAAAGAGAGATGGAGAGAAAGAGAGATGGAAAGAAAGAGAAGTGGAGAGAAAGAGAGATGGAAAGAAAGAGAGATGGAGAGAAAGAGAGATGG
>NW_026290958.1:115000-160000 GCF_023373465.1 Oncorhynchus keta | reverse complement strand
GAGGAGGGGCAGAGGGAGAGAGGAAGGGAGGAGGAAGAGAGGAGGGAGAGAGGAGGGAGAGAGAAGATCATAAAGGTAGTTGTTTCACAGCTTCCTCCAAACCATGGACCGGAGTAGAGGGGATCTCTGTAGCAGGATTGAGCTCTGGAGATAGAGAGAGACAGAAATAGAGAGAGGGGGAGAGAGAGAGAGACAGAAATAGAGAGATAGAAAGAGAGAGAGAGAGAGAGAGAGATAGAGAGAGAGAGAGAGAGAGAGAGAGAGAGAGAAGAGAGAGAGAGAGAGAGAGAGAGAGAGAGAGAGAGAGAGAGAGAGAGAGAGAGAGAGAGAGAGAGAGAGAGAGAGAGAGAGAGAGAGAGAGAGAGAGAGAGAGAGAGAGAGGGAGATGAGTAAAAGAGACAATACACACGCTCTGTCGTTCATTCATATTTGTCTGCCTGCGAGCTGCTGAAAACTTCAAAAGGCAATTCAATTAGTAAATGGAAAAAGCTGTTTGCAGGGAAAGACACACATTTACCAGACGCTCTTATCCAGAGCGACTTGCTGGAGTAATTAGGGTTAAGTGCCTTACTCAAGGGCACATTGAGTCGGCTTGGAGATTCAAACACACATTTACACACACACACAATGTCCAAAAGCTGATGATCTCTGTCAGACGGGGACAACCCTTCTGGTAGTTTAAGGACATGGGATGCTCTGAGTATGTATGTGTATATGTATATGTGTGTGTGTGTGTGTGTGTGTGTGTGTGTGTGTGTGTGTGTGTGTGTGTGTGTGTGTGTGTGTGTGTGTGTGTGTGTGTGTGTGTGTGTGTGTGTGTGTGTGTGTGTGTGTGTGTGTGTGTGTGTGTGTGTGTGTGTGTGTTAGTTGACTATAAACAGGGTAGCACCACTACCCACTGTGTAAAGCCCTGGATAAGAGCTAAGGACCAGATGGGTACGACTCCCTGTATGGAAAACCATTTCTCTCTCACAACCACTCACCATCCCACTCTTTCCTTAACCTACTCTCAGAGTCACTGTTTAGGGATGCTGGGTGTCTCTCCTCTGTCTGTCTGCCTGCCTGACTGTCCGTCTGTCTGCCTGCCTGCCTGCCTGTCTGTCTGTCTGTCTGTCTGTCTGTCTGTCTGTCTGTCTGTCTGTCTGTCTGTCTGTCCTCTCTCTCTGTCTGTCTGTCTCTCTCTCTCTCTCTCTCTCTCTCTCTCTCTCTCTCTCTCTCTCTCTCAATTCAATTCAAGGGCTTTATTAGCATTTGAAACAGTTGTTAACATTGCCAAAGCAAGTGAGGTAGATAATATATAAAGTGAATATATAAAGTGAAATAAACAATAAAAATTAACAGTAAACATTACACATACAGAAGTTTCAAAACAATAAAGTCATTACAAATGTCATATTATATATATACAGTGTTTTTAACAATGTACAAATAGTTAAAGGACACAAGATAAAATAAATAAGCATAGATATGGGTTGTATTTACAATGGTGTTTGTTCTTCACTGGTTGCCCTTTTCTCGTGGCAACAGGTCACAAATCTTGTTGCTGGGATGACACACTGTGGTATTTCACCCAGTAGATATGGGAGTTTATCGAAATTGGATTTGTTTTCAAATTCTTTGTGGATCTGTGTAATCTGAGGGAAATATGTGTCTCTAATATGGTCATACATTGGGCAGGAGGGTTAGGAAGTGCAGCTCAGTTTCCACCTCATTTTGTGGGCAGTGAGCACATAGCCTGTCTTCTCTTGAGAGCCATGTCTGCCTACGGCGGCCTTTCTCAATAGCAAGGCTATGCTCACTGAGTCTGTACATAGTCAAAGCTTTCATTAATTTTGGGTCAGTCACAGGGGTCAGGTATTCTGCCGCTGTGTACTCTCTGTCTAGGGCCAAATAGCATTCTAGTTTGCTCTGTTTTTTTGTTAATTCTTTCCAATGTGTCAAGTAAATATCTTTTTGTTTTCTCGTGATTTGGTTGGGTCTAATTGTGCTGTTGTCCTTGGGCTCTGTAGGGTGTGTTTGTGCTTGTGAACAGAGCCCCAGGACCAGCTTGCTTAGGGGACTCTTCTCCAGAAGAGTTTATACTGGCTTGAATCAGTTAAAACTCCCTCACCAACAGTATAATATAATATTATTATTATATTATATTATTATATTATCAAAACTACTCCCTCACCAACTGTGAAAACTACTCCCTCACCAACAGTCAAAACTACTCCCTCACCAACAGTCAAAACAACTCCCCCACCAACAGTGAAAACTACTCCCTCACCAACAGTTAAAACTCCCTCACCAACAGTTAAAACTACTCCCTCACCAACAGTTAAAACTCCCTCACCAACAGTTAAAACTCCCTCACCAACAGTCAAAACTACTCCCTCAACATCAGTTAAAACTCCCTCACCATCAGTCAAAACTACTCCCTCAACATCAGTTAAAACTCCCCCACCAACAGTTAAAACTCCCTCACCAACAGTTAAAACTCCCTCACCAACAGTTAAAACTCCCTCACCATCAGTTAAAACTCTCCCTCACCAACAGTTAAAACTCCCTCCCAACAGTCACCAACAGTCAAAACTCCCCTCACCAACAGTTAAAACTCCCTCACCAACAGTCAAAACTACCCCTCACCAACAGTTAAAACTCCCTCACCAACAGTTAAAACTAAAACAGTTAAAACTCCCTCACCAACAGTTAAAACTCCCTCACCAACAGTTAAAACTCCCTCACCAACAGTTAAAACTCCCTCACCAACAGTTAAAACTCCCTCAAACAGTTAAAACTCCCTCACCAACAGTTAAAACTCCCTCACCAACAGTTAAAACTCCCTCACCAACAGTTAAAACTCCCTCACCAACAGTTAAAACTCCCTCACCAACAGTTAAAACTCCCCTCACCAACAGTTAAAACTCCCTCACCAACAGTTAAAACTCCCTCACCAACAGTTAAAACTCCCTCACCAACAGTTAAAACTCCCTCACCAACAGTTAAAACTCCCTCACCATCAGTCAAAACTACTCCCTCAACATCAGTTAAAACTCCCCCACCAACAGTTAAAACTCCCTCACCAACAGTTAAAACTCCCTCACCATCAGTTAAAACTCCCTCGCCATCAGTTAAAACTCCCTCACCAACAGTTAAAACTCCCTCACCAACAGTTAAAACTCCCTCACCAACAGTTAAAACTCCCTCACCAACAGTTAAAACTCCCTCACCATCAGTTAAAACTCCCTCACCATCAGTTAAAACTCCCTCACCAACAGTTAAAACTCCCTCACCAACAGTTAAAACTCCCTCACCAACAGTTAAAACTCCCTCACCATCAGTTAAAACTCCCTCACCAACAGTTAAAACTCCCTCACCAACAGTTAAAACTCCCCTCACCAACAGTTAAAACTCCCTCACCAACAGTTAAAACTCCCTCACCATCAGTTAAAACTCCCTCACCAACAGTTAAAACTCCCTCACCAACAGTTAAAACTCCCTCACCAACAGTTAAAACTCCCTCACCATCAGTTAAAACTCCCTCACCATCAGTTAAAACTCCCTCACCAACAGTTAAAACTCCCTCACCAACAGTTAAAACTCCCTCACCAACAGTTAAAACTCCCTCACCAACAGTTAAAACTCCTCACCAACAGTTAAAACTCCCTCAAACCAACAGTTAAAACTCCCTCACCATCTCCCTCAATCAGTTAAAACTCCCTCACCAACAGTTAAAACTCCCTCAGCAACAGTTAAAACTCCCTCACCATCAGTTAAAACTCCCTCAGCATCAGTTAAAACTCCCTCAGCCATCAGTTAAAACTCCCTCACCAACAGTTAAAACTCCCTCACCAACAGTTAAAACTCCCTCACCAACAGTTAAAACTCCCTCACCAACAGTTAAAACTCCCTCACCATCAGTTAAAACTCCCTCAGCATCAGTTAAAACTCCCTCACCAACAGTTAAAACTCCCTCAGCAACAGTTAAAACTCCCTCAGCATCAGTTAAAACTCCCTCACCATCAGTTAAAACTCCCTCACCATCAGTTAAAACTCCCTCACCAACAGTTAAAACTCCCTCAGCAACAGTTAAAACTCCCTCACCAACAGTTAAAACTCCCTCACCATCAGTTAAAACTCCCTCACCAACAGTTAAAACTCCCTCAGCAACAGTTAAAACTCCCTCACCAACAGTTAAAACTCCCTCACCAACAGTTAAAACTCCCTCACCAACAGTTAAAACTCCCTCAGCAACAGTTAAAACTCCCTCACCAACAGTTAAAACTCCCTCACCATCAGTTAAAACTCCCTCACCAACAGTTAAAACTCCCTCACCAACAGTTAAAACTCCCTCACCAACAGTTAAAACTCCCTCAGCAACAGTTAAAACTCCCTCACCAACAGTTAAAACTCCCTCACCAACAGTTAAAACTCCCTCACCAACAGTTAAAACTCCCTCACCATCAGTTAAAACTCCCTCACCAACAGTTAAAACTCCCTCAGCAACAGTTAAAACTCCCAGCAACAGTTAAAACTCAACAGTTAAAACTCCCTCACCAACAGTTAAAACTCCCTCACCAACAGTTAAAACTCCCTCACCAACAGTTAAAACTCCCTCACCAACAGTTAAAACTCCCTCACCAACAGTTAAAACTCCCTCAGCAACAGTTAAAACTCCCTCACCAACAGTTAAAACTCCCTCACCAACAGTTAAAACTCCCTCACCAACAGTTAAAACTCCCTCACCAACAGTTAAAACTCCCTCACCAACAGTTAAAACTCCCTCACCAACAGTTAAAACTCCCTCACCATCAGTTAAAACTCCCTCACCATCAGTTAAAACTCCCTCACCAACAGTTAAAACTCCCTCACCAACAGTTAAAACTCCCTCAGCAACAGTTAAAACTCCCTCACCAACAGTTAAAACTCCCTCACCAACAGTTAAAACTCCCTCACCAACAGTTAAAACTCCCTCACCAACAGTTAAAACTCCCTCAGCAACAGTTAAAACTCCCTCAGTTAAAACCAACAGTTAAAAAAACTCCCTCACCAACAGTTAAAACTCCCTCACCAACAGTTAAAACTCCCTCACCAACAGTTAAAACTCCCTCACCATCAGTTAAAACTCCCTCACCAACAGTTAAAACTCCCTCACCAACAGTTAAAACTCCCTCACCAACAGTTAAAACTCCCTCACCAACAGTTAAAACTCCCTCACCATCAGTTAAAACTCCCTCACCAACAGTTAAAACTCCCTCACCAACAGTTAAAACTCCCTCACCAACAGTTAAAACTCCCTCACCAACAGTTAAAACTCCCTCACCAACAGTTAAAACTCCCTCACCAACAGTTAAAACTCCCTCACCAACAGTTAAAACTCCCTCACCAACAGTTAAAACTCCCTCAACAGTTAAAACTCCCTCACCAACAGTTAAAACTCCCTCACCAACAGTTAAAACTCCCTCACCAACAGTTAAAACTCCCTCACAACAGTTAAAACTCCCTCACCAACAGTTAAAACTCCCTCACCAACAGTTAAAACTCCCTCACCAACAGTTAAAACTCCCTCACCAACAGTTAAAACTCCCTCACCAACAGTTAAAACTCCCAACAGTTAAAACTCCCTCACCAACAGTTAAAACTCCCTCACCATCAGTTAAAACTCCCTCACTTAAAACTCCCTCACCATCAGTTAAAACTCCCTCACCAACAGTTAAAACTCCCTCACCAACAGTTAAAACTCCCTCACAACAGTTAAAACTCCCTCACCAACAGTTAAAACTCCCTCACCATCAGTTAAAACTCCCTCACCAACAGTTAAAACTCCCTCACCAACAGTTAAAACTCCCTCACCATCAGTTAAAACTCCCTCACCAACAGTTAAAACTCCCTCACCAACAGTTAAAACTCCCTCACCAACAGTTAAAACTCCCTCACCATCAGTTAAAACTCCCTCACCATCAGTTAAAACTCCCTCACCAAGTCAGTTAAAAACTCCCTCACCAACAGTTAAAACTCCCTCAGCAACAGTTAAAACTCCCTCACCAACAGTTAAAACTCCCTCACCAACAGTTAAAACTCCCTCACCAACAGTTAAAACTCCCTCACCAACAGTTAAAACTCCCTCACCAACAGTTAAAACTCCCTCACCATCAGTTAAAACTCCCTCACCAACAGTTAAAACTCCTCACCAACAGTTAAAACTCCCTCACCAAAACTCCCTCACCAACAGTTAAAACTCCCTCACCAACAGTTAAAACTCCCTCACCATCAGTTAAAACTCCCTCACCATCAGTTAAAACTCCCTCACCATCAGTTAAAACTCCCTCACCAACAGTTAAAACTCCCTCACCAACAGTTAAAACTCCTCAGCAACAGTTAAAACTCCCTCACCATCAGTTAAAACTCCCTCACCATCAGTTAAAACTCCCTCACCATCAGTTAAAACTCCCTCACCATCAGTTAAAACTCCCTCACCAACAGTTAAAACTCCCTCAGCAACAGTTAAAACTCCCTCACCAACAGTTAAAACTCCCTCACCAACAGTTAAAACTCCCTCACCAACAGTTAAAACTCCCTCACCATCAGTTAAAACTCCCTCACCAACAGTTAAAACTCCCTCAGCAACAGTTAAAACTCCTCAGCAACAGTTAAAACTCCCTCACCATCAGTTAAAACTCCCTCAGCATCAGTTAAAACTCCCTCACCAACAGTTAAAACTCCCTCAGCAACAGTTAAAACTCCCTCACCAACAGTTAAAACTCCCATCAGTTAAAACAGTTAAAACTCCCTCACCAACAGTTAAAACTCCCTCACCAACAGTTAAAACTCCCTCACCAACAGTTAAAACTGCCAACAGTTAAAACTCCCTCGCCATCAGTTAAAACTCCCTCACCAACAGTTAAAACTCCCTCACCAACAGTTAAAACTCCCTCACCAACAGTTAAAACTCCCTCACCATCAGTTAAAACTCCCTCACCATCAGTTAAAACTCCCTCACCATCAGTTAAAACTCCCTCACCATCAGTTAAAACTCCCTCACCATCAGTTAAAACTCCCTCAGCATCAGTTAAAACTCCCTCACCAACAGTTAAAACTCCCTCAGTAACAGTTAAAACTCCCTCACCAACAGTTAAAACTCCCTCACCAACAGTTAAAACTCCCTCACCAACAGTTAAAACTCCCTCACCAACAGTTAAAACTCCCTCACCAACAGTTAAAACTCCCTCACCAACAGTTAAAACTCCCTCACCAAAAACTCCCTCACCAACAGTTAAAACTCCCTCACCAACAGTTAAAACTCCCTCACCAACAGTTAAAACTCCCTCACCAACAGTTAAAACTCCCTCACCATCAGTTAAAACTCCCTCACCAACAACAGTTAAAACTCCCTCACCATCAGTTAAAACTCCTCAGTTAAAACTCCCTCACCATCAGTTAAAACTCCCTCAGCAACAGTTAAAACTCCCTCAGCAACAGTTAAAACTCCCTCACCATCAGTTAAAACTCCCTCACCATCAGTTAAAACTCCCTCACCAACAGTTAAAACTCCCTCAGCAACAGTTAAAACTCCCTCACCAACAGTTAAAACTCCCTCACCAACAGTTAAAACTCCCTCACCAACAGTTAAAACTCCCTCACCATCAGTTAAAACTCCCTCACCATCAGTTAAAACTCCCTCACCAACAGTTAAAACTCCCTCACCAACAGTTAAAACTCCCTCACCAACAGTTAAAACTCCCTCACCATCAGTTAAAACTCCCTCACCAACAGTTAAAACTCAGTTAAAACTCCCTCACCAACAGTTAAAACTCCCTCAGCAACAGTTAAAACTCCCTCACCAACAGTTAAAACTCCCTCACCATCAGTTAAAACTCCCTCACCAACAGTTAAAACTCCCTCACCAACAGTTAAAACTCCCTCACCAACAGTTAAAACTCCCTCAGCAACAGTTAAAACTCCCTCACCAACAGTTAAAACTCCCTCACCAACAGTTAAAACTCCCTCACCAACAGTTAAAACTCCCTCACCAACAGTTAAAACTCCCTCACCATCAGTTAAAACTCCCTCACCAAGTTAAAACTCCCTCAGCAGTTAAAACTCCCTCACCATCAGTTAAAACTCCCTCAACAGTTAAAACTCTCCCAACAGTCAAACAGTTAAAACTCCCTCACCAACAGTTAAAACTCCCTCACCAGTTAAAACTCCCTCAGTTAAAACTCCCTCACCATCAGTTAAAACTCCCTCACCAACAGTTAAAACTCCCTCACCAACAGTTAAAACTCCCTCACCAACAGTTAAAACTCCCTCACCATCAGTTAAAACTCCCTCACCATCAGTTAAAACTCCCTCACCAACAGTTAAAACTCCCTCACCAACAGTTAAAACTCCCTCAGCAACAGTTAAAACTCCCTCACCAACAGTTAAAACTCCCTCAGCCACAGTTAAAACTCCCTCACCATCAGTTAAAACTCCCTCAGCATCAGTTAAAACTCCCTCACCAACAGTTAAAACTCCCTCACCAACAGTTAAAACTCCCTCACCAACAGTTAAAACTCCCTCACCATCAGTTAAAACTCCCTCACCATCAGTTAAAACTCCCTCACCAACAGTTAAAACTCCCTCACCAACAGTTAAAACTCCCTCAGCAACAGTTAAAACTCCCTCACCATCAGTTAAAACTCCCTCACCATCAGTTAAAACTCCCTCACCATCAGTTAAAACTCCCTAAACTTAAAACTCCCTCACCAACAGTTAAAACTCCCTCAGCAACAGTTAAAACTCCCTCACCATCAGTTAAAACTCCCTCACATCAGTTAAAACTCCCTCACCATCAGTTAAAACTCCCTCACCATCAGTTAAAACTCCCTCACCAACAGTTAAAACTCCCTCACCAACAGTTAAAACTCCCTCAGCAACAGTTAAAACTCCCTCACCAACAGTTAAAACTCCCTCACCAACAGTTAAAACTCCCTCACATCAGTTAAAACTCCCTCACCAACAGTTAAAACTCCCTCACCAACAGTTAAAACTCCCTCAAACATCAGTTAAAACTCCCTCACCAACAGTTAAAACTCCCTCACCAACAGTTAAAACTCCCTCACCAACAGTTAAAACTCCCTCACCTCCCTCAACAGTTAAAACTCCCTCACCAACAGTTAAAACTCCCTCACCATCAGTTAAAACTCCCTCACCAACAGTTAAAACTCCCCTCACCAACAGTTAAAACTCCCTCACCATCAGTTAAAACTCCCTCACCAACAGTTAAAACTCCCTCACCAACAGTTAAAACTCCCTCACCATCAGTTAAAACTCCCTCACCAACAGTTAAAACTCCCTCACCAACAGTTAAAACTCCCTCACCAACAGTTAAAACTCCCTCACCAACAGTTAAAACTCCCTCACCATCAGTTAAAACTCCCTCACCAACAGTTAAAACTCCCTCACCAACAGTTAAAACTCCCTCAGCAACAGTTAAAACTCCCTCACCAACAGTTAAAACTCCCTCACCAACAGTTAAAACTCCCTCAGCATCAGTTAAAACTCCCTCACCAACAGTTAAAACTCCCTCACCAACAGTTAAAACTCCCTCACCAACAGTTAAAACTCCCTCACCATCAGTTAAAACTCCCTCACCATCAGTTAAAACTCCCTCACCAACAGTTAAAACTCCCTCACCATCAGTTAAAACTCCCTCACCAACAGTTAAAACTCCCTCACCAACAGTTAAAACTCCCTCACCAACAGTTAAAACTCCCTCACCAACAGTTAAAACTCCCTCACCATCAGTTAAAACTCCCTCACCATCAGTTAAAACTCCCTCACCAACAGTTAAAACTCCCTCACCAACAGTTAAAACTCCCTCACCAACAGTTAAAACTCCCTCACCATCAGTTAAAACTCCCTCACCATCAGTTAAAACTCCCTCACCATCAGTTAAAACTCCCTCACCATCAGTTAAAACTCCCTCACCAACAGTTAAAACTCCCTCACCAAAAACTCCCTAAAAACTCCCTCACCAACAGTTAAAAAAACTCCCTCACCAACAGTTAAAACTCCCTCACCATCAGTTAAAACTCCCTCACCAACAGTTAAAACTCCCTCACCAACAGTTAAAACTCCCTCAGCAACAGTTAAAACTCCCTCACCAACAGTTAAAACTCCCTCAGCAACAGTTAAAACTCCCTCACCATCAGTTAAAACTCCCTCAGCATCAGTTAAAACTCCCTCACCAACAGTTAAAACTCCCTCAGCAACAGTTAAAACTCCTCCTCACCAACAGTTAAAACTCCCTCACCATCAGTTAAAACTCCCTCACCATCAGTTAAAACTCCCTCACCAACAGTTAAAACTCCCTCACCAACAGTTAAAACTCCCTCATCATCAGCAACAGTTAAAACTCCCTCACCAACAGTTAAAACTCCCTCACCAACAGTTAAAACTCTCCTCACCATCAGTTAAAACTCCCTCACCAACAGTTAAAACTCCCTCACCAACAGTTAAAACTCCCTCACCATCAGTTAAAACTCCCTCACCATTAAAACTCCCTCACCATCAGTTAAAACTCCCTCACCATCAGTTAAAACTCCCTCACCAACAGTTAAAACTCCCTCACCAACAGTTAAAACTCCCTCAGCAACAGTTAAAACTCCCTCACCAACAGTTAAAACTCCCTCACCATCAGTTAAAACTCCCTCACCAACAGTTAAAACTCCCTCACCAACAGTTAAAACTCCCTCACCAACAGTTAAAACTCCCTCAGCAACAGTTAAAACTCCCTCACCTCCCTCACCAACAGTTAAAACTCCCTCACCAACAGTTAAAACTCCTCCCTCACCAACAGTTAAAACTCCCTCACCAACAGTTAAAACTCCCTCACCATCAGTTAAAACTCCCTCACCAACAGTTAAAACTCCCTCACCAACAGTTAAAACTCCCTCAGCATCAGTTAAAACTCCCTCACCATCAGTTAAAACTCCCTCACCATCAGTTAAAACTCCCTCACCATCAGTTAAAACTCCCTCACCATCAGTTAAAACTCCCTCACCAACAGCTCCCTCAGTAACAGTTAAAACTCCCTCACCAACAGTTAAAACTCCCTCACCATCAGTTAAAACTCCCTCACCAACAGTTAAAACTCCCTCACCATCAGTTAAAACTCCCTCACCATCAGTTAAAACTCCCTCACCAACAGTTAAAACTCCCACCAACAGTTAAAACTCACCAACAGTTAAAACTCCCTCAGCAACAGTTAAAACTCCCTCACCAACAGTTAAAACTCCCTCACCATCAGTTAAAACTCCCTCACCAACAGTTAAAACTCCCTCACCAACAGTTAAAACTCCCTCACCAACAGTTAAAACTCCCTCAGTTAAAACTCCCTCAAAACTCAACAGTTAAAACTCCCTCACCATCAGTTAAAACTCCCTCAGCATCAGTTAAAACTCCCTCACCAACAGTTAAAACTCCCTCAGCATCAGTTAAAACTCCCTCAGTTAAAACTCCCTCACCATCAGTTAAAACTCCCTCACCATCAGTTAAAACTCCCTCACCAACAGTTAAAACTCCCTCAGCAACAGTTAAAACTCCCTCACCAACAGTTAAAACTCCCTCACCATCAGTTAAAACTCCCTCACCAACAGTTAAAACTCCCTCACCATCAGTTAAAACTCCCTCACCAACAGTTAAAACTCCCTCACCAACAGTTAAAACACCAACAGTTAAAACTCCCTCAGCAACAGTTAAAACTCCCTCACCATCAGTTAAAACTCCCTCAGCATCAGTTAAAACTCCCTCACCAACAGTTAAAACTCCCTCAGCAACAGTTAAAACTCCCTCACCATCAGTTAAAACTCCCTCAGCAACAGTTAAAACTCCCTCACCAACAGTTAAAACTCCCTCACCAACAGTTAAAACTCCCTCACCTCCCTCAACAGTTAAAACTCCCTCACCATCAGTTAAAACTCCCTCACCAACAGTTAAAACTCCCTCACCAACAGTTAAAACTCCCTCAGCAACAGTTAAAACTCCCTCACCAACAGTTAAAACTCCCTCACCATCAGTTAAAACTCCCTCACCATCAGTTAAAACTCCCTCACCAACAGTTAAAACTCCCTCACCAACAGTTAAAACTCCCTCAGCAACAGTTAAAACTCCCCCTCACCAACAGTTAAAACTCCCTCACCATCAGTTAAAACTCCCTCAGTTAAAACTCCCTCACCAACAGTTAAAACTCCCTCACCAACAGTTAAAACTCCCAGCAACAGTCACCATCAGTTAAAACTCCCTCACCAACAGTTAAAACTCCCTCACCAACAGTTAAAACTCCCTCAGCAACAGTTAAAACTCCCTCACCAACAGTTAAAACTCCCTCACCAACAGTTAAAACTCCCTCAGCAACAGTTAAAACTCCCTCACCAACAGTTAAAACTCCCTCACCAACAGTTAAAACTCCCTCACCAACAGTTAAAAACTCCCTCAAACAGTTAAAACTCCCTCAGCAACAGTTAAAACTCCCTCACCAACAGTTAAAACTCCCTCACCATCAGTTAAAACTCCCTCACCATCAGTTAAAACTCCCTCACCAACAGTTAAAACTCCCTCACCAACAGTTAAAACTCCCTCAGCAACAGTTAAAACTCCCTCACCAACAGTTAAACTCACCATCAGTTAAAACTCCCTCACCATCAGTTAAAACTCCCTCACCAACAGTTAAAACTCCCTCACCAACAGTTAAAACTCCCTCACCAACAGTTAAAACTCCCTCACCAACAGTTAAAACTCCCTCAAAACTCATCAGTTAAAACTCCCTCACCAACAGTTAAAACTCCCTCACCATCAGTTAAAACTCCCTCACCAACAGTTAAAACTCCCTCACCAACAGTTAAAACTCCCTCAGCAACAGTTAAAACTCCCTCACCAACAGTTAAAACTCCCTCACCATCAGTTAAAACTCCCTCACCATCAGTTAAAACTCCCTCACCAACAGTTAAAACTCCCTCAGCAACAGTTAAAACTCCCTCACCAACAGTTAAAACTCCCTCAGCAACAGTTAAAACTCCCTCACCATCAGTTAAAACTCCCTCAGCATCAGTTAAAACTCCCTCACCAACAGTTAAAACTCCCTCAGCAACAGTTAAAACTCCCTCACCAACAGTTAAAACTCCCTCCCTCACCATCAGTTAAAACTCCCTCACCATCAGTTAAAACTCCCTCACCAACAGTTAAAACTCCCTCACCAACAGTTAAAACTCCCTCAGCAACAGTTAAAACTCCTCCCTCACCAACAGTTAAAACTCCCTCACCATCAGTTAAAACTCCCTCACTCCCTCACCACAGTTAAAACTCCCTCAGCAACAGTTAAAACTCCCTCACCATCAGTTAAAACTCCCTCACCATCAGTTAAAACTCCCTCACCATCAGTTAAAACTCCCTCATCTCCCTCACCATCAGTTAAAACTCCCTCACCAACAGTTAAAACTCCCTCACCAACAGTTAAAACTCCCTCAGCAACAGTTAAAACTCCCTCAGTTAAAACTCCCTCACCAACAGTTAAAACTCCCTCACTCAACAGTTAAAACTCCCTCACCAACAGTTAAAACTCCCCTCACCAACAGTTAAAACTCCCTCAGCAACAGTTAAAACTCCCTCACCAACAGTTAAAACTCCCTCACCAACAGTTAAAACTCCCTCACCAACAGTTAAAACTCCCTCACCAACAGTTAAAACTCCCTCACCAACAGTTAAAACTCCCTCACCATCAGTTAAAACTCCCTCCCAACAGTTAAAACTCCCTCACCATCAGTTAAAACTCCCTCACCATCAGTTAAAACTCCCTCACCATCAGTTAAAACTCCCTCAGCAACAGTTAAAACTCCCTCACCATCAGTTAAAACTCCCCTCACCATCAGTTAAAACTCCCTCACCATCAGTTAAAACTCCCTCACCAACAGTTAAAACTCCCTCACCAACAGTTAAAACTCCCTCACCAACAGTTAAAACTCCCTCACCAACAGTTAAAACTCCCTCACCAACAGTTAAAACTCCCTCACCATCAGTTAAAACTCCCTCAGCATCAGTTAAAACTCCCTCACCAACAGTTAAAACTCCCTCAGCAACAGTTAAAACTCCCTCACCAACAGTTAAAACTCCCTCACCAGTTAAAACTCCCTCAGCATCAGTTAAAACTCCCTCACCAACAGTTAAAACTCCCTCAGCAACAGTTAAAACTCCCTCACCAACAGTTAAAACTCCCTCACCAACAGTTAAAACTCCCTCACCATCAGTTAAAACTCCCTCAGCAACAGTTAAAACTCCCTCACTCAATCAGTTAAAACTCCCTCAGCAACAGTTAAAACTCCCTCACCAACAGTTAAAACTCCCTCACCAACAGTTAAAACTCCCTCACCATCAGTTAAAACTCCCTCACATCAGTTAAAACTCCCTCACCACCACAGTTAAAACTCCCTCAGCAACAGTTAAAACTCCCTCACCAACAGTTAAAACTCCCTCACCAACAGTTAAAACTCCCTCACCTCCATCACCAACAGTTAAAACTCCCTCACCAACAGTTAAAACTCCCTCACCAACAGTTAAAACTCCTCCCTCACCATCAGTTAAAACTCCCTCACCAGTTAAAACTCCCTCAGTTAAAACTCCCTCACCAACAGTTAAAACTCCCTCAGCAACAGTTAAAACTCCCTCACCAACAGTTAAAACTCCCTCACCATCAGTTAAAACTCCCTCACCAACAGTTAAAACTCCCTCACCAGTTAAAACTCCAGTTAAAACTCCCTCACCATCAGTTAAAACTCCCTCACCAACAGTTAAAACTCCCTCACCAACAGTTAAAACTCCCTCACCAACAGTTAAAACTCCCTCACCAACAGTTAAAACTCCCTCACCATCAGTTAAAACTCCCTCACCAACAGTTAAAACTCCCTCACCATCAGTTAAAACTCCCTCACCAACAGTTAAAACTCCCATCACCAACAGTTAAAACTCCCTCACCAACAGTTAAAACTCCCTCACCAACAGTTAAAACTCCCTCACCATCAGTTAAAACTCCCTCACCAACAGTTAAAACTCCCTCACCAACAGTTAAAACTCCCTCAGCAACAGTTAAAACTCCCTCACCAACAGTTAAAACTCCCTCACCATCAGTTAAAACTCCCTCACCAACAGTTAAAACTCCCTCACCAACAGTTAAAACTCCCTCAGCAACAGTTAAAACTCCCTCACCAACAGTTAAAACTCCCTCACCATCAGTTAAAACTCCCTCACCATCAGTTAAAACTCCCTCACCAACAGTTAAAACTCCCTCACCAACAGTTAAAACTCCCTCAGCAACAGTTAAAACTCCCTCACCAACAGTTAAAACTCCCTCACCATCAGTTAAAACTCCCTCACCATCAGTTAAAACTCCCTCACCAACAGTTAAAACTCCCTCACCAACAGTTAAAACTCCCTCAGCAACAGTTAAAACTCCCTCACCAACAGTTAAAACTCCCTCACCATCAGTTAAAACTCCCTCACCAACAGTTAAAACTCCCTCATCCCTCACCAACAGTTAAAACTCCCTCACCAACAGTTAAAACTCCCTCACCAACAGTTAAAACTCCCCTCAGCCATCAGTTAAAACTCCTCCCTCACCAACAGTTAAAACTCCCCTCACCATCAGTTAAAACTCCCTCACCATCAGTTAAAACATCAGTTAAAACTCCCTCACCAACAGTTAAAACTCCCTCAGCAACAAAACTCCCTCAGCAACAGTTAAAAACTCCCTCACCAACAGTTAAAACTCCCTCACCAACAGTTAAAACTCCCTCACCATCAGTTAAAACTCCCTCACCATCAGTTAAAACTCCCTCACCAACAGTTAAAACTCCCTCAGCAACAGTTAAAACTCCCTCACCAACAGTTAAAACTCCCATCAGTTAAAACTCCCTCACCATCAGTTAAAACTCCCTCACCATCAGTTAAAACTCCCTCACCAACAGTTAAAACTCCCTCACCAACAGTTAAAACTCCCAACAGTTAAAACTCCCTCAAACAGTTAAAACTCCCCAGCCAACAGTTAAAACTCCCTCACCAACAGTTAAAACTCCCTCACCAACAGTTAAAACTCCCTCAGCCAACAGTTAAAACTCCCTCACCAACAGTTAAAACAGTTTAAAACTCCCTCACCATCAGTTAAAACTCCCTCACCATCAGTTAAAACTCCCTCACCATCAGTTAAAACTCCCTCACCATCAGTTAAAACTCCCTCAGCAACAGTTAAAACTCCCTCACCAACAGTTAAAACTCCCTCACCAACAGTTAAAACTCCCTCACCATCAGTTAAAACTCCCTCACCAACAGTTAAAACTCCCTCACCAACAGTTAAAACTCCCTCACCAACAGTTAAAACTCCCTCACCATCAGTTAAAACTCCCTCACCAGTTAAAACAAACAGTTAAAACTCCCTCACCAACAGTTAAAACTCCCTCACCAACAGTTAAAACTCCCTCACCATCAGTTAAAACTCCCTCAGTTAAAACTCCCTCACCAACAGTTAAAACTCCCTCACCAACAGTTAAAACTCCCTCACCATCAGTTAAAACTCCCTCAGCAATCAGTTAAAACTCCCTCACCATCAGTTAAAACTCCCTCAGCATCAGTTAAAACTCCCTCACCATCAGTTAAAACTCCCTCAGCATCAGTTAAAACTCCCCTCAGCATCAGTTAAAACTCCCTCACCAACAGTTAAAACTCCCTCAGCATCAGTTAAAACTCCCTCACCAACAGTTAAAACTCCCTCATCATCAGTTAAAACTCCCTCAGTTAAAACTCCCTCACTCCCTCAACAGTTAAAACTCCCTCACCAACAGTTAAAACTCCCTCTGCAACAGTTAAAACCAACAGTTAAACATCAGTTAAAACTCCCTCACCATCAGTTAAAACTCCCTCACCAACAGTTAAAACTCCCTCACCAACAGTTAAAACTCCCTCAGCAACAGTTAAAACTCCCTCACCATCAGTTAAAACTCCCTCAGTTAAAACTCCCTCAGTTAAAACTCCCTCACCAACAGTTAAAACTCCCTCACCAACAGTTAAAACTCCCTCACCAACAGTTAAAACTCCCTCACCAACAGTTAAAACTCCCTCACCAACAGTTAAAACTCCCTCACCAACAGTTAAAACTCCCTCAGCAACAGTTAAAACTCCCTCACCAACAGTTAAAACTCCCTCACCAGTTAAAACAGTTAAAACTCCCTCACCAACAGTTAAAACTCCCTCACCAACAGTTAAAACTCCCTCACCAACAGTTAAAACTCCCTCAGCACCAACAGTTAAAACTCCCTCAGCAACAGTTAAAACTCCCTCACCAACAGTTAAAACTCCCTCAAAGTTAAAACTCCCTCACCATCAGTTAAAACTCCCTCACCAACAGTTAAAACTCCCTCACCAACAGTTAAAACTCCCTCAGCAACAGTTAAAACTCCCTCACCAACAGTTAAAACTCCCCTCACCATCAGTTAAAACTCCCTCACCAACAGTTAAAACTCCCTCACCAACAGTTAAAACTCCCTCACCAACAGTTAAAACTCCCTCACCAACAGTTAAAACTCCCTCACCATCAGTTAAAACTCCCTCACCATCAGTTAAAACTCCCTCACCAACTCCCTCAGTTAAAACTCCCTCACCATCAGTTAAAACTCCCTCACCAACAGTTAAAACTCCCTCACCAACAGTTAAAACTCCCTCACCAACAGTTAAAACTCCCTCACCAACAGTTAAAACTCCCTCACCATCAGTTAAAACTCCCTCACCAACAGTTAAAACTCCCTCACCAACAGTTAAAACTCCCTCAGCAACAGTTAAAACTCCCTCACCAACAGTTAAAAC
Organism: Oncorhynchus keta; assembly: GCF_023373465.1. Classification (NCBI taxonomy): domain Eukaryota; kingdom Metazoa; phylum Chordata; class Actinopteri; order Salmoniformes; family Salmonidae; genus Oncorhynchus; species Oncorhynchus keta. The sequence continues at coordinate 142,132 of NW_026290958.1, read as the reverse complement.
TCCCTCACCATCAGTTAAAACTCCCTCACCATCAGTTAAAACTCCCTCAGCATCAGTTAAAACTCCCTCACCAACAGTTAAAACTCCCTCAGCAACAGTTAAAAACTCCCTCACCAACAGTTAAAACTCCCTCACCATCAGTTAAAACTCCCTCACCATCAGTTAAAACTCCCTCACCAACAGTTAAAACTCCCTCACCAACAGTTAAAACTCCCTCACCAACAGTTAAAACTCCCTCAGCAACAGTTAAAACTCCCTCACCATCAGTTAAAACTCCCTCACCATCAGTTAAAACTCCCTCACCAACAGTTAAAACTCCCTCAGCAACAGTTAAAACTCCCTCACCAACAGTTAAAACTCCCTCACCATCATCAGTTAAAACTCCCTCACCATCAGTTAAAACTCCCTCACCATCAGTTAAAACTCCCTCACCAACAGTTAAAACTCCCTCACCAACAGTTAAAACTCCCTCACCAACAGTTAAAACTCCCTCATCATCAGTTAAAACTCCCTCACCAACAGTTAAAACTCCCTCACCAACAGTTAAAACTCCCTCACCATCAGTTAAAACTCCCTCAGCAACAGTTAAAACTCCCTCACCAACAGTTAAAACTCCCTCACCAACAGTTAAAACTCCCTCACCAACAGTTAAAACTCCCTCACCAACAGTTAAAACTCCCTCACCAACAGTTAAAACTCCCTCACCAACAGTTAAAACTCCCTCACCAACAGTTAAAACTCCCTCAGCATCAGTTAAAACTCCCTCACATCAGTTAAAACTCCCTCAGCATCAGTTAAAACTCCCTCACCATCAGTTAAAACTCCCTCACCAGTTAAAACTCCCTCACCAACAGTTAAAACTCCCTCACCAACAGTTAAAACTCCCTCACCAAGTTAAAACTCCCTCAGTTAAAACTCCCTCACCAACAGTTAAAACAACAGTTAAAACTCCCTCACCAACAGTTAAAACTCCCTCACCATCAGTTAAAACTCCCTCACCATCAGTTAAAACTCCCTCACCAACAGTTAAAACTCCCTCACCAACAGTTAAAACTCCCTCAGCAACAGTTAAAACTCCCTCAGCAACAGTTAAAACTCCTCACCATCAGTTAAAACTCCCTCAGCATCAGTTAAAACTCCCTCACCAACAGTTAAAACTCCCTCACCATCAGTTAAAACTCCCTCACCAACAGTTAAAACTCCCTCATCAGTTAAAACTCCCTCAAGTTAAAACTCCCTCACCAACAGTTAAAACTCCCTCACCAACAGTTAAAACTCCCTCACCAACAGTTAAAACTCCCTCACCAACAGTTAAAACTCCCTCACCATCAGTTAAAACTCCCTCACCAACAGTTAAAACTCCCTCACCAACAGTTAAAACTCCCTCAGCAACAGTTAAAACTCCCTCACCAACAGTTAAAACTCCCTCACCATCAGTTAAAACTCCCTCACCAACAGTTAAAACTCCCTCACCAACAGTTAAAACTCCCTCACCAACAGTTAAAACTCCCTCACCAAACAGTTAAAACTCCCTCACAGCAACAGTTAAAACTCCCTCACCAACAGTTAAAACTCCCTCACCATCAGTTAAAACTCCCTCACCAACAGTTAAAACTCCCCTCACCAACAGTTAAAACTCCCTCACCAACAGTTAAAACTCCCTCACCAACAGTTAAAACTCCCTCACCATCAGTTAAAACTCCCTCACCAACAGTTAAAACTCCCTCACCAACAGTTAAAACTCCCTCACCAACAGTTAAAACTCCCTCACCAACAGTTAAAACTCCCTCACCAACAGTTAAAACTCCCTCACCATCAGTTAAAACTCCCTCACCATCAGTTAAAACTCCCTCACCAACAGTTAAAACTCCCTCACCAACAGTTAAAACTCCCAACAGTTAAAACTCAACAGTTAAAACTCCCTCACCATCAGTTAAAACTCCCTCACCATCAGTTAAAACTCCCTCACCAACAGTTAAAACTCCCTCACCAACAGTTAAAACTCCCTCACCAACAGTTAAAACTCCCTCACCAGTTAAGTTAAAACTCCCTCACCATCAGTTAAAACTCCCTCACCAACAGTTAAAACTCCCTCACCAACAGTTAAAACTCCCTCAGCAACAGTTAAAAACTCCCTCACCATCAGTTAAAACTCCTCATCATCAGTTAAAACTCCCTCACCAACAGTTAAAACTCCCTCACCATCAGTTAAAACTCCCTCACCAACAGTTAAAACTCCCTCACCAACAGTTAAAACTCCCTCAGCAACAGTTAAAACTCCCTCACCAACAGTTAAAACTCCCTCACCATCAGTTAAAACTCCCTCACCAACAGTTAAAACTCCCTCACCAACAGTTAAAACTCCCTCAGCAACAGTTAAAACTCCCTCACCAACAGTTAAAACTCCCTCAGCAACAGTTAAAACTCCCACCATCACCATCAGTTAAAACTCCCTCAGCATCAGTTAAAACTCCCTCACCAACAGTTAAAACTCCCTCAGCAACAGTTAAAAACTCCCTCACCAACAGTTAAAACTCCCTCACCATCAGTTAAAACTCCCTCACCATCAGTTAAAACTCCCTCACCAATAGTTAAAACTCCCTCACCAACAGTTAAAACTCCCTCAGCAACAGTTAAAACTCCCTCACTCCATCACCATCAGTTAAAACTCCCTCACCATCAGTTAAAACTCCCTCACCATCAGTTAAAACTCCCTCACCAACAGTTAAAACTCCCTCACCAACAGTTAAAACTCCCTCACCAACAACAGTTAAAACTCCCTCACCATCAGTTAAAACTCCCTCACCATCAGTTAAAACTCCCTCACCATCAGTTAAAACTCCCTCACCAACAGTTAAAACTCCCTCAGCAACAGTTAAAACTCCCTCACCAACAGTTAAAACTCCCTCACCATCAGTTAAAACTCCCTCACCAACAGTTAAAACTCCCTCACCAACAGTTAAAACTCCCTCACCATCAGTTAAAACTCCCTCAGCAACAGTTAAAACTCCCTCACCAACAGTTAAAACTCCCTCACCAAAAGTTAAAACTCCCTCACCAAAAACAGTTAAAACTCCCTCACCAACAGTTAAAACTCCCTCACCATCAGTTAAAACTCCCTCACCAATCAGTTAAAACTCCCTCACCAACAGTTAAAACTTAAAACCCCTCAGCATCAGTTAAAACTCCCTCACCATCAGTTAAAACTCCCTCACCATCAGTTAAAACTCCCTCACCATCAGTTAAAACTCCCTCACCATCAGTTAAAACTCCCTCAGCAACAGTTAAAACTCCCTCACCAACAGTTAAAACTCCCTCAGCAACAGTTAAAACTCCCTCACCAACAGTTAAAACTCCCTCACCATCAGTTAAAACTCCCTCACCATCAGTTAAAACTCCCTCACCAACAGTTAAAACTCCCTCACCAACAGTTAAAACTCCCTCAGCAACAGTTAAAACTCCCCTCACCATCAGTTAAAACTCCCTCACCAACAGTTAAAACTCCCTCACCATCAGTTAAAACTCCCTCACCAACAGTTAAAACTCCCTCACCAACAGTTAAAACTCCCTCACCAACAGTTAAAACTCCCACCATCAGTTAAAACTCCCTCAAAGTTAAAACTCCCTCACCAACAGTTAAAACTCCCTCAGCAACAGTTAAAACTCCCTCACCAACAGTTAAAACTCCCTCACCATCAGTTAAAACTCCCTCACCATCAGTTAAAACTCCTCACCAACAGTTAAAACTCCCTCACCAACAGTTAAAACTCCCTCACCAACAGTTAAAACTCCCTCACCAACAGTTAAAACTCCCTCACCAAAAACAGTTAAAACTCCCTCAGCAACAGTTAAAACTCCCTCACCAAACTCCCTCACAGTTAAAACTCCCTCAGTTAAAACTCAACAGTTAAAACTCCCTCACCAACAGTTAAAACTCCCTCAGCAACAGTTAAAACTCCCTCACCAACAGTTAAAACTCCCTCACCAACAGTTAAAACTCCCACCAACAGTTAAAACTCCCTCAAACAGTTAAAACTCCCTCACCAACAGTTAAAACTCCTCAGCAACAGTTAAAACTCCCTCACCAACAGTTAAAACTCCCTCACCATCAGTTAAAACTCCCTCACCATCAGTTAAAACTCCCTCACCAAAACTCCCTCAGTTAAAACTCCCTCAGCAACAGTTAAAACTCCCTCACCAACAGTTAAAACTCCCTCACCATCAGTTAAAACTCCCACCATTAAAACAGTTAAAACTCCTCACCAACAGTTAAAACTCCTCACCAACAGTTAAAACTCCCTCAGCAACAGTTAAAACTCCCTCACCATCAGTTAAAACTCCCTCACCATCATTAAAGTTAAAACTCCCTCACCAACAGTTAAAACTCCCTCACCATCAGTTAAAACTCCTCACCAACAGTTAAAACTCCTCACCAACAGTTAAAACTCCCTCAGCAACAGTTAAAACTCCCTCACCAACAGTTAAAACTCCTCACCATCAGTTAAAACTCCCTCACCAACAGTTAAAACTCCCTCACCAACAGTTAAAACTCCTCAGCAACAGTTAAAACTCCCTCAAACAGTTAAAACTCCCTCACCAACAGTTAAAACTCCCTCACCATCAGTTAAAACTCCCAGTTAAAACTCCCTCATCAGTTAAAACTCCCTCACACCAACAGTTAAAACTCCCTCAGCAACAGTTAAAACTCCCTCACCAACAGTTAAAACTCCCTCACCATCAGTTAAAACTCCCTCACCATCAGTTAAAACTCCCTCACCAATAGTTAAAACTCCTCACCAACAGTTAAAACTCCCTCAGCAACAGTTAAAAACTCCCTCACCATCAGTTAAAACTCCCTCATCATCAGTTAAAACTCCCTCACCATCAGTTAAAACTCCCTCACCAACAGTTAAAACTCCCTCAGCAACAGTTAAAACTCCCTCACCATCAGTTAAAACTCCCTCATCATCAGTTAAAACTCCCTCACCATCAGTTAAAACTCCCTCATCATCAGTTAAAACTCCCTCACCATCAGTTAAAACTCCCTCAGCAACAGTTAAAACTCCCTCACCAACAGTTAAAACTCCCTCATCATCAGTTAAAACTCCCTCACCAACAGTTAAAACTCCCTCACCAACAGTTAAAACTCCCTCACCATCAGTTAAAACTCCCTCAGCAACAGTTAAAACTCCCTCACCAACAGTTAAAACTCCCTCACCAACAGTTAAAACTCCCTCACCAACAGTTAAAACTCCCTCACCAACAGTTAAAACTCCCTCACCAGTTAAAACTCCCTCACCATCAGTTAAAACTCCCTCAGTTAAAACTCCCTCACCATCAGTTAAAACTCCTCACCATCAGTTAAAACTCCCTCACCATCAGTTAAAACTCCCTCAGCATCAGTTAAAACTCCCTCAGTTAAAAACTCCCTCACCATCAGTTAAAACTCCCTCAGCATCAGTTAAAACTCCCTCACCAACAGTTAAAACTCCCTCACCAATCCCTCACCAACAGTTAAAACTCCCTCACCATCAGTTAAAACTCCTCACCAACAGTTAAAACTCCCTCACCATCAGTTAAAACTCCCTCACCATCAGTTAAAACTCCCTCACCAACAGTTAAAACTCCCTCACCAACAGTTAAAACTCCTCAGCAACAGTTAAAACTCCCTCACCATCAGTTAAAACTCCCTCAGCATCAGTTAAAACTCCCTCACCAACAGTTAAAACTCCCCTCAGCAACAGTTAAAACTCCCTCACCATCAGTTAAAACTCCTCAGCATCAGTTAAAACTCCTCACCAACAGTTAAAACTCCCTCAGCAACAGTTAAAACTCCCTCACCAACAGTTAAAACTCCCTCACCATCAGTTAAAACTCCCTCACCAACAGTTAAAACTCCCTCAGCAACAGTTAAAACTCCCTCACCAACAGTTAAAACTCCCTCAGCAACAGTTAAAACTCCCTCACCAACAGTTAAAACTCCCTCACCATCAGTTAAAACTCCCTCACCATCAGTTAAAACTCCCTCACCAACAGTTAAAACTCCCTCACCAACAGTTAAAACTCCCTCAGCAACAGTTAAAACTCCCTCACCAACAGTTAAAACTCCCTCACCAACAGTTAAAACTCCCTCAGCAACAGTTAAAACTCCCTCACCAACAGTTAAAACTCCCTCACCATCAGTTAAAACTCCCTCACCAACAGTTAAAACTCCCTCACCAACAGTTAAAACTCCCTCAGCAACAGTTAAAACTCCCTCACCAACAGTTAAAACTCCCATCACCAACAGTTAAAACTCCCTCAGCAACAGTTAAAACTCCCTCACAACAGTTAAAACTCCCTCACCATCAGTTAAAACTCCCTCACCAACAGTTAAAACTCCCTCACCAACAGTTAAAACTCCCTCAGCAACAGTTAAAACTCCCTCACCAACAGTTAAAACTCCCTCACCATCAGTTAAAACTCCCTCACCATCAGTTAAAACTCCCTCACCAACAGTTAAAACTCCTCACCAACAGTTAAAACTCCCTCAGCAACAGTTAAAACTCCTCACCAACAGTTAAAACTCCCTCACCATCAGTTAAAACTCCCTCACCATCAGTTAAAACTCCCTCACCAACAGTTAAAACTCCCTCACCAACAGTTAAAACTCCCTCAGCAACAGTTAAAACTCCCTCACCATCAGTTAAAACTCCCTCACCATCAGTTAAAACTCCCTCAAAGTTAAAACTCCCTCACCAACAGTTAAAACTCCCTCACCAACAGTTAAAACTCCCTCACCATCAGTTAAAACTCCCTCACAACAGTTAAAACTCCCTCACCAACAGTTAAAACTCCCTCAGCAACAGTTAAAACTCCCTCACCAACAGTTAAAACTCCCTCACCATCAGTTAAAACTCCCTCACCAACAGTTAAAACTCCCTCACCAACAGTTAAAACTCCCTCAGTTAAAACTCCCTCACCATCAGTTAAAACTCCCTCACCAACAGTTAAAACTCCCTCACCAACAGTTAAAACTCCTCAGCAACAGTTAAAACTCCTCACAACAGTTAAAACTCCCTCAATCAGTTAAAACTCCCTCACCAACAGTTAAAACTCCTCACCATCAGTTAAAACTCCCTCACCATCAGTTAAAACTCCCTCAGCAACAGTTAAAACTCCCTCACCAACAGTTAAAACTCCTCACCAACAGTTAAAACTCCCTCACCAACAGTTAAAACTCCCTCACCAACAGTTAAAACTCCCTCACCATCAGTTAAAACTCCCTCACCAACAGTTAAAACTCCCTCACCATCAGTTAAAACTCCCTCAGCAACAGTTAAAACTCCCTCACCATCAGTTAAAACTCCCTCAGCATCAGTTAAAACTCCCTCACCATCAGTTAAAACTCCCTCACCATCAGTTAAAACTCCTCACCATCAGTTAAAACTCCCTCACAACAGTTAAAACAGTTAAAACTCCCTCACCAACAGTTAAAACTCCCTCACCAACAGTTAAAACTCCCTCACCAACAGTTAAAACTCCCTCACCAACAGTTAAAACTCCCTCACCATCAGTTAAAACTCCCTCACCAACAGTTAAAACTCCCTCAGCAACAGTTAAAACTCCCTCACCAACAGTTAAAACTCCCTCAGCAACAGTTAAAACTCCCTCACCAACAGTTAAAACTCCTCCCTCAGCATCAGTTAAAACTCCTCACCAACAGTTAAAACTCCCTCAGCAACAGTTAAAACTCCCTCACCAACAGTTAAAACTCCTCAGCATCAGTTAAAACTCCCTCACCAACAGTTAAAACTCCCTCAGCAACAGTTAAAACTCCCTCACCATCAGTTAAAACTCCCTCACCAACAGTTAAAACTCCCTCACCAACAGTTAAAACTCCCTCACCAACAGTTAAAACTCCCTCACCAACAGTTAAAACTCCCTCACCAACAGTTAAAACTCCCTCACCAACAGTTAAAACTCCCTCACCAACAGTTAAAACTCCTCACCAACAGTTAAAACTCCCTCACCAACAGTTAAAACTCCCTCACCAACAGTTAAAACTCCCTCAGCAACAGTTAAAACTCCTCCCTCACCAACAGTTAAAACTCCCTCAGCAACAGTTAAAACTCCCTCACAGTTAAAACTCCCTCAACAGTTAAAACTCCCTCACCATCAGTTAAAACTCCCTCACCAACAGTTAAAACTCCCTCAGCAACAGTTAAAACTCCCTCAGCAACAGTTAAAACTCCCTCACCAACAGTTAAAACTCCCTCACCATCAGTTAAAACTCCTCACCATCAGTTAAAACTCCTCACCAACAGTTAAAACTCCCTCACCAACAGTTAAAACTCCCTCACCAACAGTTAAAACTCCCTCACCAACAGTTAAAACTCCCTCACCATCAGTTAAAACTCCCTCACCATCAGTTAAAACTCCCTCACCAACAGTTAAAACTCCCTCACCAACAGTTAAAACTCCCTCAGCAACAGTTAAAACTCCCTCACCAACAGTTAAAACTCCCTCAGCATCAGTTAAAACTCCCTCACCAACAGTTAAAACTCCCTCACCAACAGTTAAAACTCCCTCACCAACAGTTAAAACTCCCTCACCAACAGTTAAAACTCCCTCAGCAACAGTTAAAACTCCCTCACCAACAGTTAAAACTCCCCTCACCATCAGTTAAAACTCCCTCACCAACAGTTAAAACTCCCTCACCAACAGTTAAAACTCCCTCAGCAACAGTTAAAACTCCCTCACCAACAGTTAAAACTCCTCAGCAACAGTTAAAACTCCCTCACCATCAGTTAAAACTCCCTCACCATCAGTTAAAACTCCCTCACCATCAGTTAAAACTCCCTCACCAACAGTTAAAACTCCCTCACCAACAGTTAAAACTCCCTCACCAACAGTTAAAACTCCCTCACCATCAGTTAAAACTCCCATCACCATCAGTTAAAACTCCCTCACCATCAGTTAAAACTCCCTCACCAACAGTTAAAACTCCCTCACTCCCTCAACAGTTAAAACTCCCTCACCATCAGTTAAAACTCCCTCACCAACAGTTAAAACTCCCTCACCAACAGTTAAAACTCCCTCACCAACAGTTAAAACTCCCTCACCAACAGTTAAAACTCCCTCACATCAGTTAAAACTCCCTCACCATCAGTTAAAACTCCCTCACCAACAGTTAAAACTCCCTCACCAACAGTTAAAACTCCCTCAGCAACAGTTAAAACTCCCTCACCATCAGTTAAAACTCCCTCAGCATCAGTTAAAACTCCCTCACCAACAGTTAAAACTCCTCACCATCAGTTAAAACTCCCTCACCAACAGTTAAAACTCCCTCACCATCAGTTAAAACTCCCTCACCAACAGTTAAAACTCCCTCACCAACAGTTAAAACTCCCTCACCAACAGTTAAAACTCCCTCACCAACAGTTAAAACTCCCTCACCAACAGTTAAAACTCCCTCACCAACAGTTAAAACTCCCTCACCAACAGTTAAAACTCCCTCACAACAGTTAAAACTCCCTCACCATCAGTTAAAACTCCCTCACCATCAGTTAAAACTCCCTCACAACAGTTAAAACTCCCTCACCAACAGTTAAAACTCCCTCACCAACAGTTAAAACTCCCTCACCAACAGTTAAAACTCCCTCACCAACAGTTAAAACTCCCTCACCAACAGTTAAAACTCCCTCACCAACAGTTAAAACTCCTCCCTCACCAACAGTTAAAACTCCTCACCAGTTAAAACTCCCTCACCAACAGTTAAAACTCCCTCACCAACAGTTAAAACTCCTCACCAACAGTTAAAACTCCCTCACCAACAGTTAAAACTCCCTCACCAACAGTTAAAAAAACTCCTCAGCAACAGTTAAAACTCCCTCAGCAACAGTTAAAACTCCCTCAGTTAAAACAACAGTTAAAACTCCCTCACCATCAGTTAAAACTCCTCACCATCAGTTAAAACTTAAAACCCTCACCAACAGTTAAAACTCCCTCAGCAACAGTTAAAACTCCCTCACCAACAGTTAAAACTCCCTCACCATCAGTTAAAACTCCCTCACCATCAGTTAAAACTCCCTCACCAACAGTTAAAACTCCCTCACCAACAGTTAAAACTCCCTCAGCAACAGTTAAAACTCCCTCACCATCAGTTAAAACTCCCTCAACAGTTAAAACTCCTCACCAACAGTTAAAACTCCCTCACCATCAGTTAAAACTCCCATCACCAACAGTTAAAACTCCCTCACCAACAGTTAAAACTCCCTCAGCAACAGTTAAAACTCCCTCACCAACAGTTAAAACTCCCTCACCATCAGTTAAAACTCCCTCACCAACAGTTAAAACTCCCTCACAACAGTTAAAACTCCCTCAGCAACAGTTAAAAACTCCCTCACCAACAGTTAAAACTCCCTCAGCAACAGTTAAAACTCCCTCACCAACAGTTAAAACTCCCTCACCAACAGTTAAAACTCCCTCAGCAACAGTTAAAACTCCCTCACCAACAGTTAAAACTCCCTCAGCAACAGTTAAAACTCCCTCACCAACAGTTAAAACTCCCTCACCATCAGTTAAAACTCCTCACCAACAGTTAAAACTCCCTCACCAACAGTTAAAACTCCCTCACCAACAGTTAAAACTCCCTCAGCAACAGTTAAAACTCCCTCACCATCAGTTAAAACTCCCTCACCATCAGTTAAAACTCCCTCACCATCAGTTAAAACTTAAAACTCCCTCAGCAACAGTTAAAACTCCCTCACCATCAGTTAAAACTCCCTCATCATCAGTTAAAACTCCCTCACCATCAGTTAAAACTCCTCACATCAGTTAAAACTCCCTCACCAAGTTAAAACTCCCTCACCAACAGTTAAAACTCCCTCACAGTCACCAACAGTTAAAACTCCCTCACCAACAGTTAAAACTCCCTCAGCAACAGTTAAAACTCCCTCACCAACAGTTAAAACTCCCTCACCAACAGTTAAAACTCCTCACCAACAGTTAAAACTCCCTCACCAACAGTTAAAACTCCCTCACCATCAGTTAAAAAACTCCCTCACCATCAGTTAAAACTCCCTCACCATCAGTTAAAACTCCCTCACCATCAGTTAAAACTCCCTCACCAACAGTTAAAACTCCTCACCAGTTAAAACAAACAGTTAAAACTCCCTCACCATCAGTTAAAACTCCCTCAGCATCAGTTAAAACTCCCTCACCAACAGTTAAAACTCCCTCACCATCAGTTAAAACTCCCTCACCAACAGTTAAAACTCCCTCACCAACAGTTAAAACTCCCTCAGCAACAGTTAAAACTCCCTCACCAACAGTTAAAACTCCCTCACCATCAGTTAAAACTCCCTCACCAACAGTTAAAACTCCCTCACCAACAGTTAAAACTCCCTCAGCAACAGTTAAAACTCCTCACCAACAGTTAAAACTCCCTCAGCAACAGTTAAAACTCCCTCACCATCAGTTAAAACTCCCTCACCAACAGTTAAAACTCCCTCACCAACAGTTAAAACTCCCTCAGCAACAGTTAAAACTCCCTCACCAACAGTTAAAACTCCCTCACCATCAGTTAAAAAAACTCCCTCACCAACAGTTAAAACTCCCTCACCAACAGTTAAAACTCCCTCACCAACAGTTAAAACTCCCTCAGCAACAGTTAAAACTCCCCTCACCATCAGTTAAAACTCCCTCACATCAGTTAAAACTCCCTCACCATCAGTTAAAACTCCCTCACCAACAGTTAAAACTCCCTCAGCAACAGTTAAAACTCCCTCACCATCAGTTAAAACTCCCTCATCATCAGTTAAAACTCCCTCACCATCAGTTAAAACTCCCTCATCATCAGTTAAAACTCCCTCACCATCAGTTAAAACTCCCTCAGCAAACAGTTAAAACTCCCTCACCAACAGTTAAAACTCCCTCACCAACAGTTAAAACTCCCTCACTAAAACTCCCTCACCAACAGTTAAAACTCCCTCACCAACAGTTAAAACTCCCTCACCAACAGTTAAAACTCCCTCACCAACAGTTAAAACTCCCTCACCAACAGTTAAAACTCCCTCACCAACAGTTAAAACTCCCTCACCAACAGTTAAAACTCCCTCACCAACAGTTAAAACTCCCTCACCAACAGTTAAAACTCCCTCACCAACAGTTAAAACTCCCTCACCAACAGTTAAAACTCCCAGCAACAGTCAGCAACAGTTAAAACTCCCTCACCATCAGTTAAAACTCCCTCAGCATCAGTTAAAACTCCCTCACCAACAGTTAAAACTCCCTCAGCAACAGTTAAAACTCCTCACCAACAGTTAAAACTCCCTCACCATCAGTTAAAACTCACCATCAGTTAAAACTCCCTCACCATCAGTTAAAACTCCCTCACCAACAGTTAAAACTCCCTCACCAACAGTTAAAACTCCCTCACCAACAGTTAAAACTCCCTCAGCAACAGTTAAAACTCCCTCACCAACAGTTAAAACTCCCTCACCAACAGTTAAAACACCATCAGTTAAAACTCCCTCACCATCAGTTAAAACTCCCTCACCAACAGTTAAAACTCCCTCACCAACAGTTAAAACTCCCTCAGCAACAGTTAAAACTCCCTCACCAACAGTTAAAACTCCCTCATCATCAGTTAAAACTCCCTCACCAACAGTTAAAACTCCCTCACCATCAGTTAAAACTCCCTCACCAACAGTTAAAACTCCCTCACCAACAGTTAAAACTCCCTCAGCAACAGTTAAAACTCCCTCACCAACAGTTAAAACTCCCTCCCTCACCATCAGTCACCATCAGTTAAAACTCCCTCACCAACAGTTAAAACTCCCTCACCAACAGTTAAAACTCCCTCAGCAACAGTTAAAACTCCCTCACCAACAGTTAAAACTCCCTCAGCAACAGTTAAAACTCCCTCACCATCAGTTAAAACTCCCTCAGCATCAGTTAAAACTCCCTCACCAACAGTTAAAACTCCCTCAGCAACAGTTAAAACTCCCTCACCAACAGTTAAAACTCCCTCACCATCAGTTAAAACTCCCTCACCATCAGTTAAAACTCCCTCACCAACAGTTAAAACTCCTCACCAACAGTTAAAACTCCCTCAGCAACAGTTAAAACTCCCTCACCAACAGTTAAAACTCCCTCACCATCAGTTAAAACTCCCTCACCATCAGTTAAAACTCCCTCACCAACAGTTAAAACTCCCTCACCAACAGTTAAAACTCCCTCACCAACAGTTAAAACTCCCTCACCATCAGTTAAAACTCCCTCACCATCAGTTAAAACTCCCTCACCATCAGTTAAAACTCCCTCAGCATCAGTTAAAACTCCCTCACCATCAGTTAAAACTCCCTCAGCAACAGTTAAAACTCCCTCACCAACAGTTAAAACTCCCTCATCAGTTAGTTAAAACTCCCTCACCAACAGTTAAAACTCCCTCACCAACAGTTAAAACTCCCTCACCATCAGTTAAAACTCCCTCAGCAACAGTTAAAACTCCCTCACCAACAGTTAAAACTCCCTCACCAACAGTTAAAACTCCCTCACCAACAGTTAAAACTCCCTCACCAACAGTTAAAACTCCCTCACCATCAGTTAAAACTCCCTCACAATCAGTTAAAACTCCCTCACCATCAGTTAAAACTCCCTCAGCAACAGTTAAAACTCCTCACCAACAGTTAAAACTCCCTCAGCATCAGTTAAAACTCCCTCAGCATCAGTTAAAACTCCCTCACCATCAGTTAAAACTCCCTCAGCATCAGTTAAAACTCCCTCACCAACAGTTAAAACTCCCTCAGTAAAAACTCCCTCACCAACAGTTAAAACTCCCTCACCAACAGTTAAAACTCCCTCACCAACAGTTAAAACTCCCTCACCATCAGTTAAAACTCCCTCACCATCAGTTAAAACTCCCTCACCAACAGTTAAAACTCCCTCACCAACAGTTAAAACTCCCTCACCAACAGTTAAAACTCCCTCACCATCAGTTAAAACTCCCTCACCAACAGTTAAAACTCCCTCAGCAACAGTTAAAACTCCCTCAAAACCACCATCAGTTAAAACTCCCTCAGCATCAGTTAAAACTCCCTCACCAACAGTTAAAACTCCCTCAGCAACAGTTAAAACTCCCTCACCAACAGTTAAAACTCCCTCACCATCAGTTAAAACTCCTCACCAACAGTTAAAACTCCCTCAGCAACAGTTAAAACTCCCTCACCAACAGTTAAAACTCCCTCACCAACAGTTAAAACTCCTCACCATCAGTTAAAACTCCCTCACCATCAGTTAAAACTCCCTCACCAACAGTTAAAACTCCCTCACCAACAGTTAAAACTCCCTCAGCAACAGTTAAAAACTCCCTCAGCAACAGTTAAAACTCCCTCAGCAACAGTTAAAACTACTCCCTCACCAACAGTTAAAACTCCCTCAGCAACAGTTAAAACTCCCTCACCATCAGTTAAACCTCCCTCACCAACAGTTAAAACTCCCTCACCAACAGTTAAAACTCCCTCACCAACAGTTAAAACTCCCTCACAACAGTTAAAACTCCCTCACCAACAGTTAAAACTCCCTCACCAACAGTTAAAACTCCCTCAGCAACAGTTAAAACTCCCTCACCAACAGTTAAAACTCCCTCACCATCAGTTAAAACTCCCTCACCAACAGTTAAAACTCCCTCAGCAACAGTTAAAACTCCCTCAGCAACAGTTAAAACTCCCCCTCACCAACAGTTAAAACTCCCTCACCATCAGTTAAAACTCCCTCACCATCAGTTAAAACTCCCTCACCAACAGTTAAAACTCCCTCACCAACAGTTAAAACTCCTCAGCAACAGTTAAAACTCCCTCACCAACAGTTAAAACTCCCTCACCATCAGTTAAAACTCCTCACCATCAGTTAAAACTCCCTCACCAACAGTTAAAACTCCCTCACCAACAGTTAAAACTCCCTCAGCAACAGTTAAAACTCCCTCACCAACAGTTAAAACTCCCTCACCATCAGTTAAAACTCCCTCACCAACAGTTAAAACTCCCTCACCAACAGTTAAAACTCCCTCACCAACAGTTAAAACTCCCTCACCAACAGTTAAAACTCCCTCACCAACAGTTAAAACTCCCTCACCAACAGTTAAAACTCCCTCACCAACAGTTAAAACTCCCTCACCAACAGTTAAAACTCCCTCACCAACAGTTAAAACTCCCTCACCAACAGTTAAAACTCCCTCACCAACAAAACTCCCTCACCAACAGTTAAAACTCCCTCACCATCAGTTAAAACTCCCTCACCATCAGTTAAAACTCCCTCACCAACAGTTAAAACTCCCTCAGCAACAGTTAAAACTCCCTCACCATCAGTTAAAACTCCCTCAAACAGTTAAAACTCCCTCACCATCAGTTAAAACTCCCTCATCATCAGTTAAAACTCCCTCACCATCAGTTAAAACTCCCTCAGCAACAGTTAAAACTCCCTCACCAACAGTTAAAACTCCCTCACCAACAGTTAAAACTCCCTCACCAACAGTTAAAACTCCCTCACCAACAGTTAAAACTCCCTCACCAACAGTTAAAACTCCCTCACCATCAGTTAAAACTCCCTCACCATCAGTTAAAACTCCCTCACCAACAGTTAAAACTCCCTCACCAACAGTTAAAACTCCCTCAGCAAAACAGTTAAAAACTCCCTCACCATCAGTTAAAACTCCCTCAGCAACAGTTAAAACTCCCTCACCAACAGTTAAAACTCCCTCACCAACAGTTAAAACTCCCTTAAAACTCCCTCACCAACAGTTAAAACTCCCTCACCAACAGTTAAAACTCCCTCAGCAACAGTTAAAACTCCCTCACCAACAGTTAAAACTCCCTCAGCAACAGTTAAAACTCCCTCACCATCAGTTAAAACTCCCTCACCATCAGTTAAAACTCCCTCACCAACAGTTAAAACTCCCTCAGCAACAGTTAAAACTCCCTCACCATCAGTTAAAACTCCCTCATCATCAGTTAAAACTCCCTCACCATCAGTTAAAACTCCCTCACCAACAGTTAAAACTCCCTCACCAACAGTTAAAACTCCCTCACCAACAGTTAAAACTCCCTCACCAACAGTTAAAACTCCCTCACCAACAGTTAAAACTCCCTCACCAACAGTTAAAACTCCCTCAGCAACAGTTAAAACTCCCTCACCAACAGTTAAAACTCCCTCACCATCAGTTAAAACTCCCCTCACCAACAGTTAAAACTCCCTCAGCAACAGTTAAAACTCCCTCACCAACAGTTAAAACTCCCTCACCATCAGTTAAAACTCCCTCACCATCAGTTAAAACTCCCTCACCAAAAACTCAGTTAAAACTCCCTCACCAACAGTTAAAACTCCCTCAGCAACAGTTAAAACTCCCTCACCAACAGTTAAAACTCCCTCACCATCAGTTAAAACTCCCTCACCATCAGTTAAAACTCCCTCACCATCAGTTAAAACTCCCTCACCATCAGTTAAAACTCCCTCACCATCAGTTAAAACTCCCTCACCAACAGTTAAAACTCCCTCACCAACAGTTAAAACTCCCTCAGCAACAGTTAAAACTCCCTCACCATCAGTTAAAACTCCCTCACCATCAGTTAAAACTCCCTCACCAACAGTTAAAACTCCCTCAGTTAAAACTCCCTCACAGTTAAAACTCCCTCACCAACAGTTAAAACTCCCTCACCAACAGTTAAAACTCCCTCACCAACAGTTAAAACTCCCTCACCATCAGTTAAAACTCCCTCACCAACAGTTAAAACTCCCTCACCAACAGTTAAAACTCCCTCACCAACAGTTAAAACTCCCTCAGCAACAGTTAAAACTCCCTCAGCAACAGTTAAAACTCCCTCACCAACAGTTAAAACTCCCTCACCATCAGTTAAAACTCCCTCACCAACAGTTAAAACTCCCTCACCAACAGTTAAAACTCCCTCAGCAACAGTTAAAACTCCCTCACCAACAGTTAAAACTCCCTCAGCAACAGTTAAAACTCCCTCACCAACAGTTAAAACTCCCTCAGCAGTCAGTTAAAACTCCCTCACCAACAGTTAAAACTCCCTCAGCAACAGTTAAAACTCCCTCACCAACAGTTAAAACTCCCTCACCATCAGTTAAAACTCCCTCACCATCAGTTAAAACTCCCTCACCAACAGTTAAAACTCCCTCACCAACAGTTAAAACTCCCTCAGCAACAGTTAAAACTCCATCACCATCAGTTAAAACTCCCTCATCATCAGTTAAAACTCCCTCACCATCAGTTAAAACTCCCTCACCAACAGTTAAAACTCCCTCAGCAACAGTTAAAACTCCCTCACCATCAGTTAAAACTCCCTCATCATCAGTTAAAACTCCCTCACCATCAGTTAAAACTCCCTCATCATCAGTTAAAACTCCCTCACCATCAGTTAAAACTCCCTCAGCAACAGTTAAAACTCCCTCACCAACAGTTAAAACTCCCTCATCAGTTAAGTTAAAACTCCCTCACCAACAGTTAAAACTCCCTCACCAACAGTTAAAACTCCCTCACCATCAGTTAAAACTCCCTCAGCCACAGTTAAAACTCCCTCACCAACAGTTAAAACTCCCTCACCAACAGTTAAAACTCCCTCACCAACAGTTAAAACTCCCTCACCAACAGTTAAAACTCCCTCACCATCAGTTAAAACTCCCTCACAATCAGTTAAAACTCCCTCACCATCAGTTAAAAGTTAAAACTCCCTCACCATCAGTTAAAACTCCCTCACCATCAGTTAAAACTCCCTCAGCATCAGTTAAAACTCCCTCACCATCAGTTAAAACTCCTCACAGCATCAGTTAAAACTCCCTCACCAAAAACTCCCTCAGTAACAGTTAAAACTCCCTCACCAACAGTTAAAACTCCCTCACCATCAGTTAAAACTCCCTCACCAACAGTTAAAACTCCCTCACCATCAGTTAAAACTCCCTCACCATCAGTTAAAACTCCCTCAAACAGTTAAAACTCCCTCACCAACAGTTAAAACTCCCTCAGCAACAGTTAAAACTCCCTCACCATCAGTTAAAACTCCCTCAGCATCAGTTAAAACTCCCTCACCAACAGTTAAAACTCCCTCAGCAACAGTTAAAACTCCCTCACCATCAGTTAAAACTCCCTCAGCATCAGTTAAAACTCCCTCACCAACAGTTAAAACTCCCTCACCAACAGTTAAAACTCCCTCACCAACAGTTAAAACTCCCTCACCATCAGTTAAAACTCCCTCAAACAGTTAAAACTCCCTCACTCCTCCCTCAGCAACAGTTAAAACTCCCTCAGCAACAGTTAAAACTCCCTCACCAACAGTTAAAACTCCCTCACCATCAGTTAAAACTCCCTCACCATCAGTTAAAACTCCCTCACCAACAGTTAAAACTCCCTCACCAACAGTTAAAACTCCCTCAGCAACAGTTAAAACTCCCTCACCAACAGTTAAAACTCCCTCACTCAACAGTTAAAACTCCCTCACAACAGTTAAAACTCCCTCACCAACAGTTAAAACTCCCTCACCAACAGTTAAAACTCCCACCAACAGTTAAAACTCCCTCACCAACAGTTAAAACTCCCTCAGCAACAGTTAAAACTCCCTCACCAACAGTTAAAACTCCCTCACCAACAGTTAAAACTCCCTCACCAACAGTTAAAACTCCCTCACCAACAGTTAAAACTCCCTCACCATCAGTTAAAACTCCCTCACCAACAGTTAAAAACTCCCAACAGTCAGCAACAGTTAAAAACTCCCTCAGCAACAGTTAAAAACTCCCTCACCAACAGTTAAAACTCCCTCACCATCAGTTAAAACTCCCTCACCATCAGTTAAAACTCCCTCACCAACAGTTAAAACTCCCTCACCAACAGTTAAAACTTCCCTCAGCAACAGTTAAAAACTCCCTCACCAACAGTTAAAACTCCCTCACCATCAGTTAAAACTCCCTCACCATCAGTTAAAACTCCCTCACCAACAGTTAAAACTCCCTCACCAACAGTTAAAACTCCCTCAGCAAAGTTAAAACTCCCTCACCATCAGTTAAAACTCCCTCACCATCAGTTAAAACTCCCTCACCAACAGTTAAAACTCCCTCACCATCAGTTAAAACTCCCTCACCAACAGTTAAAACTCCCTCACCAACAGTTAAAACTCCCTCAGCAACAGTTAAAACTCCCTCACCAACAGTTAAAACTCCCTCACCATCAGTTAAAACTCCCTCACTCAACAGTTAAAACTCCCTCACCAACAGTTAAAACTCCCTCAGCAACAGTTAAAACTCCCTCACCAACAGTTAAAACTCCCTCAGCAACAGTTAAAACTCCCTCACCATCAGTTAAAACTCCCTCAGCATCAGTTAAAACTCCCTCACCAACAGTTAAAACTCCCTCAGCAACAGTTAAAAACTCCCTCACCATCAGTTAAAACTCCCTCATCATCAGTTAAAACTCCCTCACCATCAGTTAAAACTCCCTCACATCAGTTAAAACTCCCACCATCTCCCTCAGTTAAAACTCCCTCACCAACAGTTAAAACTCCCTCACCATCAGTTAAAACTCCCTCACCAACAGTTAAAACTCCCTCACCAACAGTTAAAACTCCCTCACCAACAGTTAAAACTCCCTCACCAACAGTTAAAACTCCCTCACCATCAGTTAAAACTCCCTCACCATCAGTTAAAACTCCCTCACCAACAGTTAAAACTCCCTCACCAAAGTTAAAACTCCCTCAGCAACAGTTAAAACTCCCTCACCATCAGTTAAAACTCCCTCACCATCAGTTAAAACTCCCTCACCAACAGTTAAAACTCCCTCACCATCAGTTAAAACTCCCTCACCAACAGTTAAAACTCCCTCACCAACAGTTAAAACTCCCTCAGCAACAGTTAAAAACTCCCTCACCAACAGTTAAAACTCCCTCAGCAACAGTTAAAACTCCCTCACCATCAGTTAAAACTCCCTCAGCATCAGTTAAAACTCCCTCACCAACAGTTAAAACTCCCTCAGCAACAGTTAAAACTCCCTCACCATCAGTTAAAACTCCCTCACCATCAGTTAAAACTCCCTCACCATCAGTTAAAACTCCCTCATCATCAGTTAAAACTCCCTCACCATCAGTTAAAACTCCCTCACCAACAGTTAAAACTCCCTCACCAACAGTTAAAACTCCCTCAGCAACAGTTAAAACTCCCTCACCAACAGTTAAAACTCCCTCAGCAACAGTTAAAACTCCCTCACCATCAGTTAAAACTCCCTCAGCATCAGTTAAAACTCCCTCACCAACAGTTAAAACTCCCTCAGCAACAGTTAAAACTCCCTCAGCAACAGTTAAAACTCCCTCACCAACAGTTAAAACTCCCTCACCATCAGTTAAAACTCCCTCACCATCAGTTAAAACTCCCTCACCATAGTTAAAACTCCCTCACCAACAGTTAAAACTCCCTCAGCAACAGTTAAAAACTCCATCACCATCAGTTAAAACTCCCTCATCATCAGTTAAAACTCCCTCACCATCAGTTAAAACTCCCTCACCAACAGTTAAAACTCCCTCAGCAACAGTTAAAACTCCCTCACCATCAGTTAAAACTCCCTCATCATCAGTTAAAACTCCCTCACCATCAGTTAAAACTCCCTCACCATCAGTTAAAACTCCCTCACCATCAGTTAAAACTCCCTCAGCAACAGTTAAAACTCCCTCACCAACAGTTAAAACTCCCTCATCAACAGTTAAAACTCCCTCACCAACAGTTAAAACTCCCTCACCAACAGTTAAAACTCCCTCACCAACAGTTAAAACTCCCTCACAACAGTTAAAACTCCCTCAGCAACAGTTAAAACTCCCTCACCAACAGTTAAAACTCCCTCACCAACAGTTAAAACTCCCTCACCAACAGTTAAAACTCCCTCACCAACAGTTAAAACTCCCTCACCATCAGTTAAAACTCCCTCCCAATCAGTTAAAACTCCCTCACCATCAGTTAAAACTACCTCAGCATCAGTTAAAACTCCCTCACCATCAGTTAAAACTCCCTCAGCATCAGTTAAAACTCCCTCAGCATCAGTTAAAACTCCCTCACCATCAGTTAAAACTCCTCAGCATCAGTTAAAACTCCCTCACCAACAGTTAAAACTCCCTCAGTAACAGTTAAAACTCCCTCACCAACAGTTAAAACTCCCTCACCATCAGTTAAAACTCCCTCACCATCAGTTAAAACTCCCTCACCAACAGTTAAAACTCCCTCAGCAACAGTTAAAACTCCCTCACCATCAGTTAAAACTCCCTCAGCATCAGTTAAAACTCCCTCACCAACAGTTAAAACTCCCTCACCAACAGTTAAAACTCCCTCACCAACAGTTAAAACTCCCTCACCATCAGTTAAAACTCCCTCACCATCAGTTAAAACTCCTCTCAGCAACAGTTAAAACTCCCTCAGCAACAGTTAAAACTCCCTCACCAACAGTTAAAACTCCCTCACCATCAGTTAAAACTCCCTCACCATCAGTTAAAACTCCCTCACCAACAGTTAAAACTCCCTCACCAACAGTTAAAACTCCCTCAGCAACAGTTAAAACTCCCTCACCAACAGTTAAAACTCCCTCACCATCAGTTAAAACTCCCTCACCATCAGTTAAAACTCCCTCACCAACAGTTAAAACTCCCTCAGCAACAGTTAAAACTCCCTCACCATCAGTTAAAACTCCCTCATCATCAGTTAAAACTCCCTCACCATCAGTTAAAACTCCCTCACAACAGTTAAAACTCCCTCAATTTAAAACTCCCTCAGCAACAGTTAAAACTCCTCACCAACAGTTAAAACTCCCTCACCATCAGTTAAAACTCCCTCACCAACAGTTAAAACTCCCTCACCAACAGTTAAAACTCCCTCACCAACAGTTAAAACTCCCTCACCATCAGTTAAAACTCCTCACCAACAGTTAAAACTCCCTCACCAACAGTTAAAACTCCCTCAGCAACAGTTAAAACTCCCTCACCAACAGTTAAAACTCCCTCACCAACAGTTAAAACTCCCTCACCATCAGTTAAAACTCCCTCAGCATCAGTTAAAACTCCCTCACCAACAGTTAAAACTCCCTCAGCAACAGTTAAAACTCCCTCACCATCAGTTAAAACTCCCTCACCATCAGTTAAAACTCCCTCACCATCAGTTAAAACTCCCTCACCAACAGTTAAAACTCCCTCACCAACAGTTAAAACTCCCTCAGCAACAGTTAAAACTCCCTCACCATCAGTTAAAACTCCTCACCATCAGTTAAAACTCCTCACCAACAGTTAAAACTCCCTCACCAACAGTTAAAACTCCCTCACCAACAGTTAAAACTCCCTCACCAACAGTTAAAACTCCCTCAGCAACAGTTAAAACTCCCTCACCAACAGTTAAAACTCCCTCAGCATCAGTTAAAACTCCCTCACCAACAGTTAAAACTCCCTCACCAACAGTTAAAACTCCCTCAGCAACAGTTAAAACTCCCTCACCAACAGTTAAAACTCCCTCAGCAACAGTTAAAACTCCCTCACCATCAGTTAAAACTCCCTCAGCATCAGTTAAAACTCCCTCACCAACAGTTAAAACTCCCTCAGCAACAGTTAAAACTCCTCACCATCAGTTAAAACTCCCTCATCAACAGTTAAAACTCCCTCACCATCAGTTAAAACTCCCTCATCATCAGTTAAAACTCCCTCACCATCAGTTAAAACTCCCTCAGCAACAGTTAAAACTCCCTCACCAACAGTTAAAACTCCTCATCAACAGTTAAAACTCCCTCACCAACAGTTAAAACTCCCTCACCAACAGTTAAAACTCCCTCACCATCAGTTAAAACTCCCTCACCAACAGTTAAAACTCCCTCACCAACAGTTAAAACTCCCTCACCAACAGTTAAAACTCCCTCAGCAACAGTTAAAACTCCCTCACCATCAGTTAAAACTCCTCACCATCAGTTAAAACTCCCTCACCATCAGTTAAAACTCCCTCACCAACAGTTAAAACTCCCTCAGCATCAGTTAAAACTCCCTCACCATCAGTTAAAACTCCCTCACCATCAGTTAAAACTCCCTCACCATCAGTTAAAACTCCCTCACCATCAGTTAAAACTCCCTCACCAACAGTTAAAACTCCCTCACCAACAGTTAAAACTCCCTCACCAACAGTTAAAACTCCCTCACCATCAGTTAAAACTCCCTCACCAACAGTTAAAACTCCCTCACCAACAGTTAAAACTCCCTCACCATCAGTTAAAACTCCCTCACCAACAGTTAAAACTCCCTCACCAACAGTTAAAACTCCTCAGCAACAGTTAAAACTCCTCACCAACAGTTAAAACTCCCTCAAACAGTTAAAACTCCCTCACCAACAGTTAAAACTCCCTCAGCATCAGTTAAAACTCCCTCACCAACAGTTAAAACTCCTCAGCAACAGTTAAAACTCCCTCACCATCAGTTAAAACTCCCTCACCATCAGTTAAAACTCCCTCACCATCAGTTAAAACTCCCTCACCAACAGTTAAAACTCCCTCACCAACAGTTAAAACTCCTCAGCAACAGTTAAAACTCCCTCACCATCAGTTAAAACTCCCTCATCATCAGTTAAAACTCCCTCACCAACAGTTAAAACTCCCTCACCATCAGTTAAAACTCCCTCACCAACAGTTAAAACTCCCTCACCAACAGTTAAAACTCCCTCAGCAACAGTTAAAACTCCCTCACCAACAGTTAAAACTCCCTCACCATCAGTTAAAACTCCCTCACCAACAGTTAAAACTCCCTCACCAACAGTTAAAACTCCCTCAGCAACAGTTAAAACTCCCTCACCAACAGTTAAAACTCCCTCAGCAACAGTTAAAACTCCCTCACCATCAGTTAAAACTCCCTCAGCATCAGTTAAAACTCCCTCACCAACAGTTAAAACTCCCTCAGCAACAGTTAAAACTCCCTCACCATCAGTTAAAACTCCCTCATCATCAGTTAAAACTCCCTCACCATCAGTTAAAACTCCCTCACCATCAGTTAAAACTCCCTCACCATCAGTTAAAACTCCCTCACCAACAGTTAAAACTCCCTCACCAACAGTTAAAACTCCCTCAGCATCAGTTAAAACTCCCTCACCAACAGTTAAAACTCCCTCACCAACAGTTAAAACTCCCTCACCATCAGTTAAAACTCCCTCACCAACAGTTAAAACTCCCTCACCAACAGTTAAAACTCCCTCACCAACAGTTAAAACTCCCTCAGCAACAGTTAAAACTCCCTCACCATCAGTTAAAACTCCCTCACATCAGTTAAAACTCCCTCACCATCAGTTAAAACTCCCTCACCAACAGTTAAAACTCCCTCAGCAACAGTTAAAACTCCCTCACCATCAGTTAAAACTCCCTCATCATCAGTTAAAACTCCCTCACCATCAGTTAAAACTCCCTCATCATCAGTTAAAACTCCCTCACCATCAGTTAAAACTCCCTCAGCAACAGTTAAAACTCCTCACCAACAGTTAAAACTCCCTCATCATCAGTTAAAACTCCCTCACCAACAGTTAAAACTCCCTCACCAACAGTTAAAACTCCCTCACCATCAGTTAAAACTCCCTCAGCAACAGTTAAAACTCCCTCACCAACAGTTAAAACTCCCTCAGCAACAGTTAAAACTCCCTCACCAACAGTTAAAACTCCCTCAGCAACAGTTAAAACTCCCTCACCATCAGTTAAAACTCCTCAGCATCAGTTAAAACTCCCTCACCAACAGTTAAAACTCCCTCAGCAACAGTTAAAACTCCCTCACCAACAGTTAAAACTCACATCAGTTAAAACTCCTCACCAACAGTTAAAACTCCCTCACCAACAGTTAAAACTCCCTCACCAACAGTTAAAACTCCCTCAGCAACAGTTAAAACTCCCTCACCATCAGTTAAAACTCCCTCATCATCAGTTAAAACTCCCTCACCAACAGTTAAAACTCCCTCACCATCAGTTAAAACTCCCTCACCAACAGTTAAAACTCCCTCACCAACAGTTAAAACTCCTCAGCAACAGTTAAAACTCCCTCACCAACAGTTAAAACTCCCTCACCATCAGTTAAAACTCCCTCACCAACAGTTAAAACTCCTCACCAACAGTTAAAACTCCCTCAGCAACAGTTAAAACTCCCTCACCAACAGTTAAAACTCCCTCAGCAACAGTTAAAACTCCCTCACCATCAGTTAAAACTCCCTCAGCAACAGTTAAAACTCCCTCACCAACAGTTAAAACTCCTCAGCAACAGTTAAAACTCCCTCACCAACAGTTAAAACTCCCTCATCATCAGTTAAAACTCCCTCACCATCAGTTAAAACTCCCTCATCATCAGTTAAAACTCCTCACCATCAGTTAAAACTCCCTCAGCAACAGTTAAAACTCCCTCACCAACAGTTAAAACTCCCTCACCATCAGTTAAAACTCCCTCACCAACAGTTAAAACTCCCTCAGCAACAGTTAAAACTCCCTCAGCAACAGTTAAAACTCCCTCAGCAACAGTTAAAACTCCCTCACCATCAGTTAAAACTCCCTCAGCAACAGTTAAAACTCCCTCAGCAACAGTTAAAACTCCCTCAGCAACAGTTAAAACTCCCTCAGCAACAGTTAAAACTCCCTCAGCAACAGTTAAAACTCCCTCACCAACAGTTTGTTATACAGTCAGTGACAATAGTACATTGGTGTAACACACAAGATACTGTTTGTATTTATATTTACTCTGAGTATTTTGTAACTTGTATATTACACTAGGCTGAACTACACTCAATGGATTTGTAAGAAGATACATTCGAGAGCTGTAATCTAGATTTTGTAAATACTTTTCTATTCCACTTTTTAAAGCGTTTCACTATTTTGTGGTCCCCTTTCACCTTATATTGGTATCAGAAGTCTGATGGCACTATGGTGTGATAAGGTGTCGGAAATGAACTAAGGTATGTGTAAAAATGAACAATTGCAAATGAACTAAATATATTCTATGTAGGTGTAAAAATGAACACCGGGAGGTGGATGCAGAGGAGGTGGATTCTAAGGTGAGGATGCACCGGGTAGGTGGAAATGAGGACCGGTGAGTAATTCACCGAGGAGGTGGGTAACACTAATGGGAGGCTGAGAATTCACCGGGAGGTGGAAACACCGGGGAGGTAGAAACACCGGGAGGAGGATGCACCGGGAGGTATTAACACCGGGAGGTGGAAACATTCCAATGAGGAGGTGCACCGGGGAGGTGGAAACACCGGGGAGGTGGAAACACCGGGTAGAAACACCGGGGAGGTGGAGGTGGAGGTGGAACACCGGGGAGGTGGAAACACCGGGGAGGTGGAAACACCAACACCTGGGAGGTGGAAACACCGGGGAAGTGGGAACACCGGGGAAGTGGGAACACCGGGGAGGTAGAAACACCGGGGAGGTGGAAACACACCGGGGAGGTGGAAACACCGGGGAAGTGGGAACACCGGGGAAGTGGGAACACCGGGGAGGTGGAAACACCGGGAGGTGGAAACACCGGGGAGGTGGAAACACCGGGGAGGTGGAAACACCGGGGAAGTGGGAACACCGGGGAGGTGGGAACACCGGGGAGGTGGAAACACCGGGGAAGTGGAAACACCGGGGAGGTGGAAACACCGGGAGGTGGAAACACCGGGGAGGTGGAAACACCGGGAGGTGGAAACACCGGGGAGGTGGGAACACCGGGGAGGTGGAAACACCGGGAGGTGGGAACACCGGGAGGTGGAAACACCGGGAGGTGGAAACACCGGGGAGGTAGTGGAACACCGGGGAGGTAGAAACACCGGGGAAGTGGGAACACCGGGGAAGTGGGAACACCGGGGAAGTGGGAACACCGGGGTGGGAACACCGGGGAAGTGGGAACACCGGGGAAGTGGGAACACTGGGGAAGTGGAAACACCGGGGAAGTGGGAACACCGGGGAAGTGGGAACACTGGGGAAATCCTCAGTGGAAATGCACCATTACTCCTCCATCCCACGTCAACCGATGTCCTTTCAGCCCAACACCAACTCTGACTGGAAACCACAGAGGAGGAGGAGGAGCTTATCCCCCTATCGCTCCTCCCACCAGTCTCTCTGACACACACTCACAT